>NC_031990.1:49616263-49658786 GCF_001879085.1 Nicotiana attenuata | reverse complement strand
CTGTATCACCCGGGGAAGGCCAATGTAGTGGCCGATGCTTTGAGCCGGAAGTCGGTGAGTATGGGAAGTTTGGCATACATTCCAGTTGAGGAGAGGCCATTTGCAGTTGATGTTCAGGCCTTGGCCAACCGATTTGTGAGATTAGATATTTCAGAGCCCAGTCGAGTGTTAGCTTGTGTGGTTTCTCGGTCTTCCTTGTATGACCGCATCAGGGAGTGCCGGTATGATGATCCGCATTTGCTCGTCCTTAAGGACAGGGTTCAACATGATGATGCCAGGGATGTGACCATTGGAGATGATGGTGTGTTGAGGATGCAGGGCCGGATTTGCGTGCCCAAGGTAAATGGGCTTCGGGAGTTGATATTAGAGGAGGCCCATAGCTCGCGGTATTCCATTCATCCGGGTGCCGCGAAGATGTATCGGGATCTTAGACAGCACTATTGGTGGCGGAGGATGAAGAGAGATATTGTGGAGTATGTAGCTCGGTGTCTTAATTGTCAGCAGGTGAAATATGAGCATCAGAGACCGGGTGGCTTACATCAGCAGATGGTTATTCCTGAGTGGAAGTGGGAGAGGATCACTATGAATTTTGTTACCGGACTCCCACGAACTCTGAAGAAATTTGATGCTATTTGGGTGATTGTAGACAGGCTGACCAAGTCCGTGCACTTCATTCCGGTTTTTACTACTTATCTTCAGAGCGGCTGGCAGAGATTTATATTCGGGAGATAGTTCGATTGCATGGTGTCGCAGTTTCCATTATATCAGATCGGGGCACTCAGTTCACCTCTCAGTTTTGGCAGGCAGTTCAACTAGAGTTGGGTACTCAGGTGCAGTCACAGCTTTTCACCCTCAGACGGACGGGCAGTCCGAACGCACCATTCAGATATTGGAGGATATGTTACGTGCCTGTGTTATTGATTTTGGAGGGTCATGGGATCGGTTTCTACCGCTTGCAGAGTTTGCCTACAACAATAGCTATCAGTCCAACATTCAGATGGCACCGTATGAGGCCTTATATGGGAGGCGGTGTAGATCTCCAGTGGGTTGGTTCGATCCCGGTGAGGCTAGATTGTTGGGGACAGATTTGGTTCAGGATGCATTGAAGAAGGTGAAGGTGATTCAGGAGAGACTCCGTACAGCACAGTCGAGACAGAAGAGCTATGCAGACAGGAAGGTTCGAGATGTATCTTTCATGATCGGTGAGAAGGTCTTGCTGAAGGTTTCACCCACAAAGGGTGTTATGAGATTTGGGAAGAAAGGGAAGCTGAGTCCGCGGTTCATTGGACCTTTCGAGGTACTTAGGAGGATCGGGGAGGTGGCTTATGAGCTTGCCCTGCCACCTAGTTTGTCGGGCGTCCATCTAGTTTTTCATGTGTCTATGCTCCGGAAGTACATTGGGGACCCGTCCCATGTTTTAGATTTCGGTACAGTTCAGCTGGAGGGTGACTTGACTTATGAGGTAGAGCCAACAGCCATTTTGGATCGTCAGGTTCGGAAGTTGAGATCAAAAGATGTTGCATCGGTGAAAGTGCAATGGAGAGGTCGGCCCGTGGAGGAGGCTACCTGGGAGACCGAGCGGGAGATGCAGAGCAGATACCCCCACCTATTTGAGGCATCAGGTATGTTTCTTGACTCGCTCGAGGACGAGCGTTTGTTTAAGTTGGGGAGGATGTGACGACCCGACCCGTCGTCACATGTGTTACCGCCCTGTTTTCCCCATTTTCTATTTCCTTATGTTTCAGTATCAGTATTAGATGTGTTGGAATTGATTTGGATTGGGTTTGATAAGAAATGAGACACTCAGTCTCTTTTAAGAAGGCTTAAGTTGGAAAAGTCAACCGGACGTTGACTTTTGTGTTAGAGGGCTCGGATATGAATTCCGATGATTCGGTTAGCTACGGGGATGATTTGTGACTTAGGAGTGTAATCGAAAGTAATTTTGGAGGTCCGGTGTAGAACTAGGCTTGAATTGGCGAAGTTAGTATTTTGGCGAATTCCGGTTGATAGGTGAGATTTTGATCCGGGGGTCAGAATGGAATTCCGAGAGTTTCAGTAGCTTAGTAAGGTGATTTGGGATGTGTGTGCAAAATTTCAGGTCATTCGAAGGTGTTTTGGTTGGGTTTTTGATCGAATGCGTGTTTCGGAAGTTTCGAAAGAACTTAGGCTTGAATTCGATGAGAAATGATGGTTTTAGTGTTGTTTGAGGTGTTTTGATGATTGGAGCAAGTTTGAATAAGGTATTGGATCATGTTTGTGTTTTTGGTTGAGGTCCCGGGGGCCTCGGGGTAATTTCGGATGCCTAACGGGAAGTTTTGAACTTAAAGAGATTGCAGAATTTTGCTGCTTCTGGTATTTTCGCTTCTGCGAAAATGGAACCGCAGAAGCGACAGTAATCGCAGGTGCGAAGATGCCAACCGCATCTGCGGAGTCGCAGATACGACAAAAGGACCGCAGATGCGGAATTTTGGACTTTAAGGAGATTTCCGCATGAGCGGAAAAAGACCGCAGATGCGGTAGCCGCAGAAGCGGAAAATGACCGCAGGTGCGGAAACAACTGATCAGAAGTGGGTTTTTAATCCCTTCGCGAAATTTTACAGAACACATATTTTAACTTCGGATTTGGGGTGTTCTTGAGTGATTTTGAAGAGAAAATTCAAGGACTTCGATCAGGTAAGCATTCTTGGACTTAGAACACAATTTTATCATGCAAATACATGAAATTACACTGAAAACTCAAGGAATTAAGGTCAAAAATGGTGGTTTAGGGCTTGAAACCTAAGAGAACAAAAATGGGATTTTGAGGGGTCATTTGGACTTTGATTTTGGTGTTCTTTATATGCATGGACTCGTGGCAAGATAAGGAATCCGGTGATGTGAAATTTATAATTTTTCGAGAAGTGGGCCCGGGGCTCGGGTTTTGCCAACTTCGTGATTTTCGATGTTTTTCGAGTCTTTTCTCTTGGGTTATATTCCCTTAGCATATTGTGACGTATTCGTTGTGGTTTTGGTCAGATTCGACGCACGAAGAGGTGAATTGGAAAGGCAAGGGCATAGCAAGCTAGGACTTTGGCCGGCTTGAGGTTAGTAATAAATGTAATTACTTTGTTGAGGGTTTGAAACCCCGAATTTGCACATTGTAGTGCTATGTTGAGGTGACTTGCACGCCGGATAACGGGCGTGGGGTAGAGCACCGTCGGGGATCGTGACTTGGTCCATCCCGCTTAATAAAATTACTACCTAATTGATTGTAGTTTTTGTGATATCCTTATAAAAATGGATTAATTATCATAATTGGGCTTCGTGCCTACTACTTGAATCCTTCAGAGATTATTTTTACTGGTTTCTTGCCATATTTCTAGATATTGAATTCAGTCCTGGTATTTAACATTGTTGTTGTAAACTCAGACATTTTTCTAAAAGTAGAAACTAAAGTAATATTTTTAAATGAAGTTTGGGCTGAATATTTTTATAGTATTGTGCCGAAAGGCTTATGTGATTTTGACTGAGTATGGGATCGGACTGCACGCCGCAGTGGTATGATGATGATATTGATATGAGGCCAAAGGCCTGATTGATGCCACGAGATGGCTTATTATTGCGCTTACGGCCCCTCCCGGAGTCTGCACACCCCCAGTGAGCGCCGTCGACGTTAAATAAATGGAGCGGGCTGCACGGCCGCAGCGGGGTACTGGAGAGTACCGGTTTATGTGTTGCATTGCATATTTTAATTGTCATTTATTCTTTATCTGTTGTGGTATTATTATAATTGTCCTCGCTATTTTACTGTATTTATAGCTTTACCTTGTGTTATTTAGGATTTCTTATCTTGGAACTTTATTTATATTTATTACTTTCTGGGTTGGAAGTACTCACAATACTCCCTGCACCTTGTGTGCAGATTCAGGTACACCACAGGGTGAGTGAGGACTTGTTGGCTGAGCATCGTTTATCCGGGAGTATCGAGGTAGCTGCATGGCTTTCGCAGCCTTGATCTCTCCCATCTATCTTTATCCTTTTATTCGTATTTTCTTTCCTAGACAAACTTGTGATTAGGTAAATATTTTGTATTAGAGGCTCATGTTCGTGACACCAGATTCTGTGGGCTGGTTAGTATTTTGTTTTTATTTTGGGGTTTTCGAATGTTAGAGATTATTTCAGAAGTTCCGCATTAAATTGGTATTTTAGTAGTGAATATTTATTTATCTATCTAGATTAATTGGTTAAGGTTGTGGAAATGGTCGGGCTTGCCTAGCAACGTGTTGGGCGCCATCACGACCGGGGTTGGGTCATGACAAAAATATTGTTCGTCCTTCTGATTAAGTTGTACTGGTGACATGATTTTCAAACCTAAAAAAGGGAAAACCGGATTCGTTAAAGAGTGATACCTTAAAATGAATTCACTGCAGAAAAAAACCATTACGGTTCAGTCCGTTGGAAATATCAAATAGTTGATGGAGTTTTCAACCAACAACAGCCCGTGAATATCATGTTAGTGTCAAAAATTATGTTGCGCGGACTCTCCAAAATGTTGTCGCATACTCCAAAAATATACTACTTTTGAACGATTCGATACGCACCCGACGATATTTTCGGAGGGTCCGAGCAACATATCAAAAATATTATTTTCCAATAGTGAATAAAAACGGTAAAATTTTATCCGAATGGAAACATTGTAAATTGTCGAAAATTTCATCGAAAATAATACTGGTGAGGGTGTGAAAAATCATGAAATGTTAATATCCTTAAAAGTTTATATTTTTTTTACGGTTTTTGGTCGATATAAATGTCAACCGTCTAAAATTCTTCGGAGAATACTCGTTTTTCTATTAGGGGGTGGTGGGTGGGTAGTATTTTCATTGTCCAATCGTAGATTTGACGTTGATACTAGCTATATGAAACATTACTATTAGACACTTAGTCATTTACCAATGAATTATTTCGTTGGACCTATCTACAAACAGTTATATTTTTGTTGGGTGACTATAGCAAATAATAGGGACCGCTACTACAAATAGTTTAAAGAGAAAGTGGACCAAAGGTAGATTTATATATTAATTGAAAAATCAAAGGGAGAGGTTGGGAAAGAGAGAATATAAACGGCGCATGCGTTGGTGTGGGCACATGGGGGCAATGTCTTTTACCTAGACAAACTCAAACCTCAATATATTGCCCCTTCTTCACTTGTTGTTTTCAGCAATGTGGCTAGTTTTAAGAAAGACAAATTTTAAATTGATTTCCTCTCTGCTAGGTTTCTCTTTGGTCCCCTTTCATAATTCAGAAAATTTCTAGATGACGTGGTAATTATTATTGTTTGTTAATTATAAAGTGTTGCAAGTCTCCAACATTTTCACGTTACCTATACTCTAAGACTGTTTTGTTTTGATCTAGCTGCAAGTTAGTTATGATTAGGGTGGCAAAAGGGCGGGGCGGGTCGAAAACGAGTAATGCAAAAAATTAATAAATTATCCGATCAGACCCATATTTAATACGGATAAAAAAATGATTAGCCGACGGATAATATGGATATATATATCCGTGGCTTCTTGAATATGATCATTTTGGAAGAATGACTAGTCTCTCAAACTTGACTCCAATTTGAGGTTTTACAAATGTAAAAGTTAAACCCACTAGTTATCCATTGGTTATCTATTTTCTAAGTGGATAATAAGATTCCTATCCATATTTGACTTGTTTATAAATAGTTCATTATTCAACTCATTTTTTTAATGTATAATATGAGTGGATAAATATTTTTTTTAACTATTTTGCTACCACTAGTTATGACATAGTGATAATAGTAAAGGGTGTGGTTGGTGATTGAGGTTCCTCCTTCCTGAATTAGAAATTTCAAGTTCGTGTTTTGAAAGTAGAGAATTTTTCTCTAGTGAGTTTTATTTCTGAGTGAGCTTACTCGACACGAATATAAATTAGTTGGGCTAATGAGTTTCAAACGTATACTAGATGGTAGACATAGTTATTGTAGTTTCACATAATTTAAAATTCAAAAATTGCATTTGCTTTTATGTAAATCACATATACTATATGTATGTATGTATGTATTGGTCAGGTTGGTGGAATGGAGTGAGGGCGTCCTTTTGTCTTTAGCTTTGGAGGTTCCTTATGTCTTTGATTGATAAACAATGACATGCATGTAGACAGACAGGCCCTAATGGAAGGGAAGGACCACAAAAACTTTTAATGCCTAATCCTATAATTTTTTCTTTGCTTTATTGTTCTCCCAATTGTTTGATTAATATATAGAGAGAGTCACATGGTTTTGCCTTGTAATTTAGCTGAATAGAGTTAAATCTTCATTTGATTAAGGTTGGGGAGTTAGGTGGTTGTGAATAAAGCTGTCCGTGTATTTTTATATGGCTTTTCTTTTTCTTCTCTTTTTTGCCTTCACAAAGAAACAAAATATAATAAATTAGGGGTTTTTTTCTTTCTATATTCCCTATGTTTGTGGGTCACACTAGTCTTGAAAATTATTTATAGATAGGAATTTTTTAGGTTTCTTCTGTTAATTTGTCCAACAGTACATTTTAATTTGTTTTTGGTTAGCAGAGGGTGGTTCAAATTCGTTCATTAGATTTTCATTATCTCTAATTTGTGTGACCACTAACAAGTTTATTTAATTTGAATACTAATAAATTTCAAGTGCTTTTCATCTAAGCAATAGTGGGGTCTCTCTTGTGTGATAATGTCTAATTATGTTTATATGATATGTGTATTCTATTATGCACTTAATAATATTCACACACAAAGAAATTTGCCTTTTAATGTGCTATGGTCATGGCAAACATGTTTCTTGGATTTCCATTAATGAAGTTATAATTATGGACAAGAAAGACTAATGACATGATAAACAATGACATTAGTGAGTGTCTCTAGTTAATGGAAGAAATGTAATAATTAGGGATTCAAGTTATATGCACCGACAATCTAGAAGACTCATTCGTTGCCGCGCAACAACTACTATGCCTCAATTCCAAGCTACTTAGGATCAACAATATAATTCCTCTCTATCCATGCCAGCTCTGTGTAACCAACATGACTAAAAACGTAACTCCAATTAATTAGAAATACCTGTATGGATTTTTTTCTTCCACTGTGCCATATATCTTCGAAAAGGTTGATCATTTGCATGGAATCTCAGGCAAAAAAAGAAGAAAAAAATGAGGAAATCTTGCTCCTATTTACATAGTATATCAAGGAGGTTATGTACCACAAATCCAAAAGTAAGACAATTTGTACTTAATCCCCTACTAAATCCAAAGGACACCAGCATCCTCATCATTCTACCATTCTAAAAGCCATTTCATTATCTTGAAATTGGTATGTATGTTAAAACCATGTGTTATCAATTAAGGACAATACCAAATAACAGCTGAAAAGCTTAAACAAGTCTAAGCACCCAGGTAACATACTTTCCTAACAACCACATAACCTTTTTTCAGACTTTTTGTTGGGGAAGAGGGATCAAAAGTAGTACAAGAAAATAAATTATATATTAGTAGAACCCTCTGGACACTTTAAATCAACTAATTAGCAAGAAGTTCAAAATCCAGCACAAGGTTTGGATATTTTAAGTACAAAATGTAGATTTTCTGTTACACTTTTTGCCTGGGGAACAGGAATATAGTCAAACTCTAGTTTTTTTATCCAGTTCAGAATAACACACATGCATATGGGCATGTGCTTTAGCAGGTCCAGCACGTGGCAACTAAAACTATACAGCTAGGGATGGAAAGAAACATAGTCAACTTTACACAGGCAAATGAGGTTACCCTTCATGCCATCAACAGGTACCTCAAAAAAGGAAAATAAACATGCATGGTTTAGACTCCAACAGAAACTTTGGGATTGGTCTGCTTGAGATGACTGACTATCTGCATCCCCTTTAGTGGTAGGGATGTGTGAGCAGGAACGTCGAATGGGAAGGGGAGATGAAAAGACAAGGAATGAGAAGCATGATCCCACTAGTAGGGTCTGGGAATGGTGAGGTGTATCAGACCGTACTCCTACCTTGTGTGATCCCACTAGTGGGGTCTGGGGAGGGTGAAGTCTACACATACCTATACAATTGTGCTAATTTCTTCTATTTATTGAATTAGACTTAACGATGTAGGAATTATTTTCAATCTCCACTATTTTCTAATTTAGGCCAACCTTGATCGGCTTGAGACTTCACAAACTCAGCTAAAAGTTTAATTTCATCATCTTGCAATCGAGGACCAAACGTGCATTGACCCCTCGGTGTGCAATTCTGACCAAACCCCTGTAAAGCCAGACAGCGCATTATGGTTCACCACATAGCAGCATAAAGATTAGAGCCGTCAATATGGGCTGGCCCAACTGCATAAAGATTAGAGCCGTCAATATGGGCTTGGCCCGTTGGGCCAGCCCAGCCCGTCACTTAGCAGGGCTGGGCTAGAATTTTTGAAGCCCATTTAAAAACGAGGCTTTTAAGCCCGACCCGAGTAAGCCCGTGGCCCGTGAGGCCTGACTGAGGCTGGGCCGGCCTAATAAAAATATATATTTCAAATATATAAAATATAATAGTTATACGATACAAAAAAATATCAAGAAGAGTATCCAAGCTAAAGTTTATTAAGCTCATCATATTAAAAGATCAAAGTCTTAAAACGTTAATTAGTTTTAAAATTTAATTATTCTTAATATTTAACTAATTAATATTGCATACGAATTGCAGATGTAGATGAAAGTGAAGATATTAAGACAACCTTCTCACAAGCCGATTCAAATATGTTTGATGAAAATGATATACTGGATATCCCGTAAGCATAATGGATGTTCTCTTGAATAGTTTGTTTTGAGTTTTGACTTTTAGTGAACGAAATATTAGTCTTGTTTTTACTTTTTTTAGTGTTTATCATATATTGGAACAGTATAAAAAGTTATTAATTTTTGTGAAATTTTTCCAATAAGATTTTTTTAACTTTTAAATATTTATCTTATTAGGTTAGAACTTAAAGAAAAAATGTAAATTATATTTTAAAAAATGATGGGCCGGCCCGTGGGGGCCCGCAGCCCACATAGGGCTGGGGTGGGCTGACCATTATAAGGCCCATCAAAATGGTGGGCTAGCCCAGCCAAGCCCGTCAATTGCTAAAGCCCACGTGGGTTGGGCTAGGCTAGCCCGGCCCCGCCCATATTGACAGCTCTAATAAAGATAAACATGGTTCTGAACAGTGTGAACTTACTGGCATTCTCCCTTTGCCATAGTAAGTGATGCGATAGATCTCCTCTTCCGTGTCAGCTCCATTTCTATACAGAAAAGTAGCTAGTTCAAAGATGGCCATTTTTTTTCCCATAATGATATGACAAGTTGCAACTAAACTATGCATAAAAACAATTGACAATGAACGGAATATTATATACAGCAAGACAATAAGTCCTCAAAAGTTGAGATGAAATAACCTATTATCTATATAGATTTGGTTTTCGTCAAACCATAATGTGGATTCAAACGTTTAACAACACAACAAAATAACATGAGTGATTTTAGTCTTAGCTAACGTATGTAATAGGATAATTAGTTTGCTGCACATTCTATGGTTCTGCTTATACGAACATTTTGATATTCAGTTTACCTTTTATCCATACGTTTTCCTCACAAGAGTTGACATTTTCAACCAAATCATATGTTCAGAAAATTTGACCTGCTAAGCTTTAGAAGGGGATGGGAAAGGGGAGGGTAAGGGGGGAAATTATCTTCAGCAAACCAACAAAGAGCCTTTCATTTAGAGCCATTCAAAACAAAAAGTTAATGGAGTAGATGGGCACATTTTGTGAAGGAAGCAGCATATAAACTCTTCACATTCTGAACTTTCAGTTGCTGTGAATATCTTATATATTTAGTTACCATCAGTTGTTCCGGGTACAGAAAATTAGACCAAGAAGCTGACAAGTAAAGTCACAAGTATGTTTATACCTTTTCTTTTGAAATAGGTAACAGTAAAGTGTGGTAATAATTTTACTAGCGAAAATTTAAGCATCCTTTCTTTGAACTTCTGGTTTCGATTTAGATATGTATAGTTCTAAGGAACCACGACATGGAGTACAACTTAAAACAAAATCTTATGGATAGATTATAATCTTTTACCTTTCTAGATCCTTCAAGAAGAGTGTAGCACCCTAACATGAAAAAGGAAAAATATTTAAGGTGAGCTGCAAAATCTTTGACGATTATTGGGATCATGAGGCAAGTAATACTCACAGGCTGGATTATATTTCCACCTGCATAATGACACCCAATGCAAGCTTTACTAAACAAAGCAGCTCCCTTTTGTACTTCTATTGTTTGTCCAACTGAGACTGCAAATAAAAATACAATAAAATAAAGGAGAGAAGAGAGCCGAGAAGCAGGTAAAAGATGGATAATGTTTTAAGATTAAAAGGCCCAGTACTGAATTTTAACTGCAAACACATTGACAACAAGGGATTACTTCTTGCAACCTACATCAGATGTGGAATCAGCCTAACTCTAATTTTCCAGTACACCAATGTCAAATAAGGAAATACAATCAAGTCACCTTCAAAAGGGACCTCCAGAAAGTAGAGACTACTAAGACTGTAGCCGCCATTAAAAATATTATATTTACTGACCGGTGCCTGTAGTTTATGTAAAACATAACCAGAACATCTTAGGCAACCTTCTCATTTTGTCCTCTTGTGAGCTTCCTGCATCCTCCATCAGATGTGCTCATTTCTAATATTGAAAAAAAAATTAATTTCTTCTTGACATGGCTAACATGGTCAAACTTTTGCGACAATTTTCATGTGGATTGTTTTGGGTTGGGATGCTCAATGCTTGCAATCTGTGTCTTGTATGGGTTATATAACAGGCAAGAAATTACTGATGTTTTTCTACAAATAGCATAAATAAGAACGTTTCAAGTGTTGGAAGAACATTCACCAACTTAGGAGCATGCTAGCTACATGGATTCCCTGTTCGTAACTACTTATTTTCCTCTCTTTTTGCTATCTCACCCACTAAACTAGCCGCGGTTTACTTGCGCTTTGTGCTAAAGCATCAACACACCTAAATGCTTTTTGTTGATTTTGCCTTTGATAACACTGGCGTATAACTATAGTCTCCATAATATGATCTTGAACAAGCCTCACCACTTGAGCTACCTTATGGAATTAAGTTAGACCTAAAGCTCATTTTCTCAACAGCATGCACTGCTGCTGGCACAGATATGACATTGAAGTATGCAAGCAGTTGAGAAAGGAGATCAAAGACCTAATTGATTAGGGCTTTTTAGCATATGTTATGGACAGGAAACAATTTGCTTCGCCAAGTAGACAAGGTGAGGTTCAGCCAAATGAGAAATAATTATGCTAAGCATAGGCGAAAATTGTAAGTTCACTTGTAGCCATTTTTAGCTTTAATTGTTAGTTATTACTCTGCTCTCATGAGACGAGTTGTCTGCAAGACCAAGTTTACGAGCACAGGCTAGATATACACTTTAACTACTATCCAAACCAGTAACACAGGTTATTTGAACTGTCAATCATGAATCTCATAGGGGCTCGAATTAGTGTATGTTTCCCTATAGGTCGAACAGGCAAAATGACCAAACTACTAACCGGAAAAGATCACACAAAAGAACAATTATATCAGATATGAGTATTTCGTAATGGAGTGAAGGGCAAACCAGGCTACTCTTCAGACAAACCATAGCCAATGTCCCAGTTCATGCTCCTTCCAAACCTATGCTTTAAGACCAAGTTGATATTGCCGCAAAAAATATGTTAGAGCTATAAGGCAATTTGCAATATGGATTATGTTTGGAAATAATCATTTTATCAAACACAACTTAAGAGGGATAAGGCCGTGGACTCTATTGGGCAAAATCCATGCAATATGTGCATCGAGCTAGCATCTCCTTGGCGCACCGAGTACGTCAAGTTGAGACATCATCTTTTATGTGCACCGCACGTAAACTTAAGCTACCATATTCTCCATGCACCACAGGCGTTGAATCAAGATTTCATCTCCTTCATGCATCACGCTTGTACGGCGCACTTGATGTGTGAGTCGGAGGTTCTTTGCAAAGGCTTGCATAGCATGCCAATTATATTCTTATTGCATCATAGCGTGTGAAGTAATAAAATCAGGCAAATCCCTTAAGTGGTCGGGTTGCGTCACCTTGTCAAGTTTCTTAGTCAGACGGGTTGCACCAATCTCACACAAATCACATACTAGAATGGATTGCATCAATTGTCGTAATTTCGATAAATCTAACGACTGAGTTTCATTGTTGTAAGTCGCTTTATGAGCAGTGTTAAGAGTTGCGAGTGCATCATCGGAAACAGATCTCGGATGCATGATAACAGAAGTGCAGGACAAATAAACGCGCTTAGACAGTTCTTTGCCGAAAGGTCTACCATGCAGGGAAATAGGTAGATTCTCAACTTTATCCAATCTTAGTTCGGCCATGCAGTAAAACAACCCCAGTGGAGCTCAGGATAAGATGTTATCATGCTAGATCCAACGGTAACTTCCCAAATTACTGTGAATGTACCGCTACTTCAAGTTGATAGTAAAAGAAAGCTTTCTAATAAACATGCAAAATGAATGGCTTAATCACATCGCCGTATAAATACTTTTGCAGAGACAGGATGTCAAAAGGTTAGAAGAGGACTGCACAGAAGTCAAGAAGAATCAGGAGAGCCGTTATTAAGGAACAGATAAGGAGTCAAATCTTTCTCAAAGATAGCTCCGTAGATCAAGGCAGTGCAGCTGTGATTACACCCTAATAATGATTGTTCTAATTCCATCAACGTTCAGTAAGTAGGGATGACTTTAAGCGATTAAGTCTGCTTATACAAACAAAGGTTGCACCTAGAGTGCCTTATATCTGGTTTAAGAAAAAGTTCTTACATATACTTCTATTGATTAGGTAGTCTGTCACCGCTGATTATCCACAGCTAAGCAACAGAATATTGCACCTGAAGACCTCCGTCTCTTATAATAACCTAGTAGCGTCAAACCACCTGTAAAACCTTGCTTAATGGGAAAATGTGAATTGGAGTGGTGCCGTAAGAGTGGAAATATATAGGATTTCCTGCAACCCAAATAGGCTCGTTCTGCGGTACTAAACGATACTCCCTCCGGTCCACAATAAGTGACCAATTTACTTTTAGCACGCCCATTAAGAAAATACTAAATTCTATACAAAAATACCTAGTATGACTAAACTACCCTTAATTAAATATTTAATGTGAGGAGTAAGAAATCTTTTTAGGGATATGTACATAAGGGTAAAATAAATTGAATTCTTTCTTGATTATATAAATGGACACTTATTTTGAACCAAAATAAAAAAGCAAATTGGTCACTTATTATGGACCGAAGGGAGTAAATATGATTGGCAAAAAGATATATTAACTATTAAGGAAATCATTATGAATGAAGTCGTTACTTTGTTCTCGCATGACATATATATTTTTATTTTTTTTTCTTCACTGTGCTTTGCGCTTAAAGCCCAAAAGACCTGGAGCAGTAGAGCACTTTTTATCGCTTTTCGCCTTTGACAACACTGTTGGGATCATCCCTTGAAGTAAATAATACTCCACCTAGACATGTTTCCATTGGTCCCTAATGGTAATCCCTACTTCGAGATTGACTGGTGAAACAATAGGACAATGCACAAAAAAAGATTCCGTGTCCAGCTATACAGCTAGTTGTTCCAAAATAATAATACATGCAAGATGGATAGCAAATAATGAGAAACTAGGTTCTCAAGAAAGACAGATGAATACTTCTTTCAACAAGAGTGTATATATATCCACTAATGACAAAGAGAACTTTCCTTTTTCTAGGAAGAGACAAGCACCAAGCGAAAATACTCTACCGAGCACTATTATATGATAACACTATGAGCCAAACGAGCATCCTACAGAAGGATAAATGAGATACCACACAAAAGCACAATACTAGTCGTGGAGCCAGGATGAAAGCTAAGCAAGCATGCATTTTTATCACTAATGGATATCCAGAGATTAATTGCACTAACATGGATTTTCATGCTACCACTTAATAAAACAATGAAGACTCTCAGTTTCTGAAGATTTAGCATTATATTGCATGCAATAAGGAGAAAAAAGGATTTCCTTTCAAGGTAATGAAAAGTAATTGGTGACAGTAAGCTAAACGATCAATGTCTCTCTTTGATCCAATAAGTGAATTTCGCAAAAGAAGGAAAGGTAATCCTACTCCTTAACTGAACTGGAAATCAACAGAACTAAATGTACATCTGACCCTAAAATTTGTTTTCGTCTGACAATTTCCATTTAGATTCTCCATTAGCTCTTCTAATTATAGCACAAAAACTTACCTACTCTCTAATCATGAAGCAAATAGAGTATTTCCAATTCAACCTTTCTTCTTATTTTTCCTCTAAATTAAATTCCAGGTCCTATGGCCAAGATCATGCAAAATACGAGATCTTGAAAGCTTTATCCTTTTTCTCTTATTTTTCAATTGTTTGTTTTCTTAAATCTTTCCTTTTACCTTTTAACTGTACTGGTAGACAGGAATTGTAAAGAAAGGTTACTCAGAAAATAAAATAATAACGAAGCAGAGTTTGTGAGTAAACAAAAATATAAACAGCACATAATTTTGCAATATGTTGAAACAATATCAAGAATCATAACAATGAGAATATCAAATGTTTGAGTAGCAATATTTAGTATCTAATTATATGCAACTTTTAAGCAAGAAAAACAAAATGCTAAGTGGAAAAAAACAGTAAGCACTATTACCTGGGGGATTGACAATGGGAGAGAAAGCTATAAGGGCGGTCATTAGAGGTGGAGCTAAATTCTTCAGCAACTTCACCTCATATGAGTATTTATTCTTCTTTTCGCCAAATAGGTTGTCTCCTTCATACACATTTCTCTTCTGTGAACGATTAGGAGTAATAAAAAGCTGATTAATTATATACCCTAAGAAACAAAGAAGAAGAATTAATAAAGAAACACACTGCGTTTTTCTTTTTTGCAGTTTTATTAGGGTTTAACGGGTTGTACCTTAGTTTGTGTTGCCAAGAATTTTATGGAACAGCTCTGGTCAAGGCAAGTGGGCGACATAGAGAAGGCTCGCATTTTTCCTTTGGCTTTCTGATGGAGGAGGCTTCTTCTGCTGCTGACAGTTGGATTTTTGCAGTGTGATTTTGGATTGAGTAAATTGCACATTTGGTACATCATGTTTTGGGAAAGTTTAATTTGATCCTTAAATGTTTTACTTATTTTAATTCCGTCCTTAACGTTCTGAATTAAAGAAATATCATGTGCCTTTTCCCTTCTTTTTTTTTAGTTACGTTAAATTTTTAAAGCTTCTATTTCTTAATTCTTTTTTGTTGAACATAAAAAGTACATGTACATCTAGAGAGAAATTACCATAAAAAGGTTTAACTTCTCAGTACCTTATACGTATTTAACATAACGTATGAAGTATAACAATTGAATCGATAACATATTTTGAGATGTTATTATTATTTATTTCTCAAGAGAAATTACAATAAGTGAAGGAGGGGTAACAAAAATTATTAATCAACCTATAAACCAAGGAGCTAGGCATGTAGAAGTGTGTAATAAAATAAATATCCTCTAGTGAATAATGAAGGATTTACGAAGTTACTTATTAAAGTCCGGAGAAAAAAGATCCAAGAAACAGATTTGTTGCTTGAGGAAATTAGGAAACAACATAAAATCTAGGCCATTTTGAATTTTCAAAAATTAAAACCATCAGATTTCTGCTATCTAACTTATAAGTTATTAGCCTCGGTAGATCTTGTCAAGATAAGTAAAAATTAAAACCGTTTACTTTACTTAAATTACCTTCGAAGTCAGGTGCAAACACCTGTTTAACACTAGAAAAAAGAAAAGATTGATAAGATATCAGGTAAACCATATAGAAGTTTCAAGTAAATTAAAGTCAATCTTAAACTAACACTTGATTATTTAGCTTTAGTTGCAACATCTTTTCCCTCATCAATCTTTTTGGGACGTCCTTGGTCTAACGCTTGGATTAATTTGTGGGCGATTTATTTTGTTAATTATTAGGAAATAATTAAAATTACTAAATATAGGGGATTACATAGGAATGTAATTCATTCTTTTACCCCTCCTTTATGATTTGAACCCACAATCTTAGGGACATTGAAGGTAAATAGTGCTTATCACTTGAGCAATCATCTCTTTATGATTTGAACCCGCAATCTTAGGGACGTTGAAGATAAATAGTGCTTATCACTCGAGCAATCGTCTCTTGTCCTATCGACATACATACACATTCTAGTCTTATCGACATACATACACATTCTATAATGGGAGTACTCCTATCCTCCCTTTTACATTGTAATTAAGGTGTATAAATAAAACTTTAAACTATATATGAAATGGATGATTTCCTTTTACATCGTTTCTTATTAACGGTGAAATCAGTATGATTGATTAAACTTAGCTTGTACCTAAAGATATGAGCTAACTCTTATACCCATATTCAGTAATCTTCGTGCATGGCAATGTAACTCAGTCAAATTTGCCAAAAAGAAAAAAAAAATGTAAACAGTTATCGACTCCATAATTCTCAGTAGTCCACAAGTTCATAACCTTCCTGTATATGTATGCACCCGTCATATACTTTACTAATAATAAAGAAGATATTCTCAATGATCCCTTTAACTCCCCAGTGTATATATCTCCCATTTTGTGCATAAAATGCACCATATAAATAGATTACATAATTACTCTCAATGCAAACCAGCTTGTACACTTGCATTGGATGATTCCTCTTTGCACTATCTATTAAGTCATAAGAAGGATACAAAGATGTATTCTTTCTGAAAGTCTACCATTAAATTAGATATCAAAGCCCTTAAACGTCTAACCTAGCTAGAGAGAAACAAATAGTTTTTTTTTTTCCAAGAGGACAAATCAAAGTCATACTTTATCATCTTAGTTATCCCAAAAGAACAAATATCTTCTCAATTTGCATAATAATTTCTTTATATATAAGGGGAATTCCTTTCAAACAAGAAGTGAATACACAAACTTTTGAAAGAAATGCTTCAGCAGGAATTAATCACAATTCACAAATACTGTATTAGGGGATAAAGGATGCAGCATGTTTAACAGTACTCCTGGATGATATTTAAAAAAAAGACATGAGATTGTACATTTAGTAAAACAGTAGTACTATAGTACTGATTAATTGATAACAATTAATCTCCAAATTAAAACCATAAAACTATGATAAGATCTCATGAAAACCAAACTTCCCAACGTTTAAAATAACAAAGAAACTAGTATGTCATATGCTGTAGCCATATTACATGTTTTTGGACTCATCATCCGAGTCCTCAACGGTGACAACATCTTTTTTTGTACTGGTTCCGATCCCGTCTGCCGCTGCTGAATCCTTGTTTTGAATCACCTCGACCTCAATGTTCTTCATCTTTGCTTGTTTCGCCTGCAAAATATTAATATCAAAAGTTGCATTAGCTAGGGTATATACAAAGAAAGTCTTGAAGGAAATTGGAGCAGGGGTATAACAGTAATTTTACAGAGAGTTTTCGGTAAAAATCTAGGTTGACAAGTGTCTCCCTTCTGTCACTCCTCCCCCCCCCCCCCTCCCCCTCCCCACCCCACCCACCACCAACAACAGCGTTCTGTATAGCCACGACTCATGAATTCGTAGAACATATCGACATACAAAAAAAGAAGATCGAAAAATCCTTCACAAAATGAGGCATGATATATCTTTTTATTTCGACAAAGAAAAAAGCAATCAATCTTTCGATCAAAGGTTTAGAGTGAAAATAAAGCAGAAATTAAAGTGTTTATATAGTTAGACCTGGTCCATAGCACAATCAACAAGTCGCAAAATGATTTCTTGCTCCTCTTTAGCAAGACGAGGGGTAAGCCTAGCCAGAATCTTCATGTCACGAAACCTCAAATAATGCTTCTTACGAAGAGGACCAACGCGGCTAGAAGAGCTAGCAACATTCTGTGGCCGATCAGCTTTTGGTTTTGGTTTGCCCACAACATTTGATTCTCTAGATGCTACAGAACCAGCAGCAGCGGCAGCAGCTTGTTGTGGTTGCATGATAATTGGTAACTGTGGAGCAACATTAATCGGAAGAGGACTTGAGTCTGTTGATACAGCAACAGAACCACAACCCTGCTGCTGCTGCTGCTGCTGTTGTTGTTGCCGCTGCTGCTGCAGATAAATGGGATTATATGGCAAAAACACTTTCCTATGTGAGGTTCCTTTTTTCCAGCCATGTCCCAAATGACCCTTTGAATGACCAGCTAGGCCTTGGCTTGAATCAAAGTATTTTGAACAAATAATACATTGGTAAAACAACCTACCTCCAATTCCTCCGGCCTGCATTTTCTAGAGAGAGAAAACTTCTGAATTTTGAGGGATATGTTGCTGGTCAGTGAATGAGGAGTATATAAAGGAGGGAGGGGGGGGGGGGTATTAAAAGAGGGAGGTTACTAGGGCAGGGGGGAGTTGGGGTTTGGAGACAACTCAGCTTTTACTGAGATGCTTGGATGTATTAGAAGATTTGTTGACTGTTTTATTTATTTCTTTGTTTGGCATAGTGAGCATTTATTATTCATGATAAGAATAAATAGGTTTATAAACTACTCGTAATTATTACAGATTGGAACTGAGTAAATATTTAGTCCTATTTATTTCTGTGCTTGATGTGTTCATTGTTTCATCAGCTAAAATATTTCTTTTTGAAATGAGAGTATATATTAGCTCTATTGTTACAATATTAATGCTCTCTATTTTTTTTAACCTCTTAGGCCCTAGCTCGGTGGATTGTTGTATAAATTTAGAAAAAGAAGAAGATAACAATGAGTGAGAGGCGTTATAATGTATATCTTACTTCACGAGTAATACATCAAATTGGTTAAATCTAAAATAATAACATACTCTTTATTTAATACGATCTCATGATATATATATATATCAATATACATAGAGATTCACCGATTACATTTCAGCCATCCAGCAATCCTAATCTATTTGAAAATTGCTAGAATTGATATATCCATATATCATATTTCTACAGGCATAAGAGTTTTTTCCTTATATTCGGTGAAAATCACATGTTATACTATATTCCAATAAATAGATATCTATGTTATGATACAAGTCCACGTTTTCAAAAAAAAAAAATGGATGAGATTGGGTCCCAGCGGATCTAAACAATCTCATAGAATTACGTTAGGTACCATATGAATAGGCCCGAGAAAACCCCTGTATAGCTTCTTCGATTTCTCAATAAAGAGCAATATGACCAACAATGGTTCGAATATATATAAAAAAGATTTATTTTTTTAGACTTCTTACTATTAGATAGTGTCCATAAATCTCATAAAAAGTACCTAAAGATTCATAGTGAACTTCGATGGGAGTTTCTCTTGAAGCAATTACGCGTTGATCTAGTCGCCACCGGAGCCACAAAGGACTATCTAAATTGATTCGTTTCTGCCGATAAGCCCCAATTACATCATAGGAATTAGAAAAAAAAATGGTTCTTTCATATACTTATAGTGACTATTGTCACTTCTTTTTTTTATTTGATAGTTTCTGCGATTACATGTATTATATCTATTTACACAAATACTTTGAAAGAGTTGCAACTCTTATGGAGATTTTAAATTGGTGACCAATCAATTCCTTGGTAATTATTCAGTTAAAAAACCTGACCTGAATTGATTCCATACTATAATTATGCAAACAAAAAGGCTTATTGGGTGACTTGGTGATGTGACCATAGGGCAGATGCCCTTGCAAGACGCTCAAGATCTATAGCTGCTTGGCTTGGTTGGAATGCTTGCCTTGGGGTAGAAAGGTCAGGCTTTGAAAATAGTTACTCTACCCTATGTCGAGCAAGAGTTTGCTTCCTTTCCCTAGCACGGTTAGAATTGACTTACATCCGTCTTCTAACTCGTCTTTCTTTTGCTCCATTCCCGAGCTCCTCGATCAATAGGTGCGGGAGAGGAGTTGAAAGCTACTTAACTGTAAGGAGAGGAGCTCTAGCCACTCTACTTCCACCGTCGTGTAGCCCTGCGGATAATTCGAATACCGGAACATCCTTCCATCCCTCATTCAATTTGATCTACCGGCTCTAAGACCGACTTAATGGGAGGAATCAGATCAATCTTAGGGCTTTGCTTTCAGCGCCTCGAAGACTCAATAGCAATTCCATCTCATCTTTCTGGATCAATAGCCCCAATCCTTTAGATGCACGGTATGAAAGATCTTTTAGATGCACATATTTCTCCGGGGGGACGATTGGGGCGTGGACATAAGGGTCTTTATGATCACACAATCAATAATTCGCTTCATTTTCAATTAGGCCTTGCTCTAGCTTCTTTATGGGTTATTACTTCTTTGGTAGCTCAACACATGTACTCTTTACCTACTTATGCATTCATAGCACAAGACTTTACTACTCAAGCTGCATTATACCACCACCAATATATCGCAGGATTCATATCATGACAGGAGCTTTTGCTCATGGAGCTATATTTTTCATTAGAGATTACAATCCGGAGCAAAATGAAGATAATGTACTGGCGAGAATGTTAGAGCATAAAGAAGCTATTATATCTCATCTAAGTTGTGCCAGCCTCTTTCTGGGATTCCATACTCCTATGAATATGAAGAACGAAAAAACATTTTTCTTTTGCCGTAATGGAAAAAATTAGCAGCAGCAATTGAAAAATTAAATGTCATCATTACATTAGTATGTAATTGTATAGGGTCAAATTTGACCCTCAGCATCTCTACGCCAGTGGGTGCGCCCAGTGAGTGTACGACGACTGACGTAGCGGGTACGACTCGGACGTGGGGACAAAAGCGACATCGTTTAGGACTCAGTGTCTTCACTAGGGAGACGTTACCTGTCTTTGTAACTTTTTGATTCTTTCGAGGAAGGTCTCTTATTATATAAAGGAGACCTTCACATTGTAAAGGGGGGATTCGGATCTAATACAACTCTCTCATTTTCTGGCTTTCTCTCTCTATCTCTACCTCAAACGAACATATCTTACTGAGTTCATATTATCACTTTGCAATACTAGATCTACCACAATAATATCATCTTTGCATCTCTAGGTTTATTATATTTGATTACGATTTACCCTTTTCTTACTTTTGATTGTTTACTAGCTTACAAAGTATATTGTTAACTTTTGAGCCAAACAATTTGGCGCCGTCTGTGGGGATTTCGAGAATCAAAACCATAGTATCCACCTAGAGATCAACCAACTACCACTCTCTACACCACACAGAAACAGAAAATGGCCGAAAATAACACAAGATCGAAAGCGATATTGGGTGTCACTACTAATCTCCTTGGCCCTCTCAACGAGGCCAATGACGATGGCATCCCGAATGTAACCCCTAGCATCACACCGGGTGCAGAGATCTCACCTTCCCCATCCGAAGGTCTGACGATCTTGCACGAAAAAGGAGCTTTCACATCTGCGGCTACAGAAGCACCCTCAGCAGTCAAGGAGCTACTGGAAAGATGGCTAACAAACACTCTAAGCGGCTTGGTTGAGAGGTCACCACAAAGTAACATCGGGTGTACACCAACGGTAGGTATCACTGCTGCCGTGGGTGAACCGGAAGTTGCACTAGCTAATGACAAACTCATCGAGACGCAGACCAACGATAGCACGCTAACAGCCATCCTAAAGAAGATGGAAGAAATGAAAAATGAAAACAAGACGCTCCGCAGTCAGATGAAGGAACATCAGGAGAGGGTCGACAAGATCCCCGGTGCTCCCAAGTTGCTACCAAAGCGCGACGTGGGAAGGTTCGTTGAACAACCGTACGCTGAAGAAGCTGCCCCTCACTCCACCCCAAAAACCTTCAAGATGCCACCATACTTGAGGGTATATGACGGAACCACAGATCCCGAGGATCATCTGATCCACTACGTCACCGCTGTGAAGGGCAACGACCTACGAAAGAACAGGTACCGTCGGTACTGCTGAAAAAGTTTGGCGAGACGTTGACAGGAGGGGCCTTAACATGGTACTCTCAGCTACCGGCTAAGGCAATATCAACGTTCGAGGAAATGGCGGATAAGTTCGTCACAGCCCATGCAGGCGCGAAGAAAGCGGAGGCCAGGGTCAACGACATCTTCGCTGTCAGGCAAACCACATGAGAGGGACTCAGGGCCTTCCTGGCAAGGTTTAACAGGGTAAGGATGAGTCTACCAAACGTACCCGAAGGTATGGCAGTCGCCGCTTTCCAGAACGGGCTAAGCAGGGATGGTTCGAGGGCAACCAAGAAGCTGCTGAGCCGCCTCATGAAATATCCCCCTACCACATGGGAGGAAATCCACAATGCCTATTGCGCCGAGGTACGAGCGGACGAGGACGATCTTAATGGGCCGACCCAACGACTAACAGCAATACACTCAGAAATGAGGAGAGATCGACGGAATGAAGGACGACAAGAACAACTTCCCCGCTCCAACAGAGATCAACATCAGCCATACACCAGATCCTCCCATNGAGAGATCGACGAACGAGGACGACGAGAACAACTCCCCCGCTCCAACAGGGATCGACATCAGCCATACACCAGATCCTCCTATCCGCCACCAAGGCATACAGACGTGCTACGGTGACACGTCGCCCCACTCCGAAACGAAAGAGGTACGCCTCCTTTATTAACCGCCCATAACTTTTGTGTATCTCCTTCAGAAATAGTGTACGCACTAGAGAAGCTGGGCACCAAGGTGCAGTGGCCGCAGAAGATGAAATCAGACCCTGCCACAAGGAAATCAAATGCCCTATGTGAGTTCCATCAGGAACGGGGACACAAAACCGAAGACTGCATAGGCCTACGGCAAGAGGTGGTCAGGATGCTGAACCAGGGATACCTGAGGGAATTACTCAGTGACAAAGGGAAAATCAACTTTGCACGCGGACGAGAACAACCCCTCGGGCCGCCGAAGCCACCTTCCCCAGCGCGCACGATAAACATGATCGTCGGAGGCGGCGACGAGTCAGTGATCAATCACGTCAAGTTCGCCACCACACACAGACTAAAGCGGACCATCGCCCATGAACGGTATGACGACTTCGAAGATAGTATCACCTTCGATAAGTCTGATGCCGACGGTTTGTCTTTCCCTCATTATGATGCTTTAGTTATCACTTTACGTATCGCTGATACGGATGTTAAAAGAGTCATGATCGATGACGGAAGTGGCACCTATATTATCCACCCAAGGGTCCTCGTACAAATGGTACTCGAGGATAGGGTAATACCGCGCTGCATAACACTAACCGATTTTAACAATGCAGTGGAACGGACGTCCGGAGAAATAGCACTGCCCGTCTTAGCGGGAGGAGTCACGCTGGAAACAACTTTCCACGTGATGAACCAAGAAACGGCGTACAACGTCATCATAGGACGCCCGTGGATACACGCCATGCGAGCGGTCCCTTCAAGCCTCTACCAAGTGATCAAATTCCCAACCCCATGGGGAGTATTCAGTATTCGAGGCGAGCCACGCACCGCACAAGAATGCTACAAAATAGCCCAAGACTGCGCCCACACCCAACAGCTAAAGGGGGCGAGCGCGGAGGCATAGCAATTAGCCGTGTCGGGGACCAAGGTCAACCCGACAACGGACGCCATCAAAGACCCCGATGTCGTGGAGGCCTGTAAAGCAACGGTCGAAGATCTCGACCCAGTCCAATTGGACGAAACCAATCTTACGAAGAAAGCCTATATCGGGCACGGTCTCGCCAACCCAAGTAAGTATTGTGAATTCTTAACTAACCATGCAGATTTGTTCGCCTTTTCCCATTCAGATATGCTGGGAATCCCGCGAGACATCGCCACCCACAAGCTGAATGTCGATCCACTACATCCTCCCTTGCGACAGATGAGGAGAAAATTCAACGCCGCTATCAATGAAGCGGTCAGTAAGGAAGTAGACGAGTTACTGGCCAACGACTCCATCAGAGAATCAAAGTACCCCCAGTGGGTCGCCAATGTCGTCATGGTCAAAAAGAAAAACGGGAAGTGGAGAATGTGTGTGGATTTCATTGATCTGAACAAAGCATGCCCAAAGGATTCATTCCCACTACCCCCACATCGACCAACTGATCGACGCTACTACAGGACATGAACTACTGAGCTTCCTAGACGCCTACTCTGGCTACAATCAAATCATGATGGCCGATGAGGACCAAGAGAAGACAACTTTCATCACCCACCAAGGGACTTACTGCTACAAGGTAATGCCCTTCGGGCTCAAAAATGCAGGGGCTACGTACCAGAGGCTGGTCACCAAAATGTTCAAAGAGCAGCTCGGTAAGACTATGGAAGTCTATATCGATGACATGCTGGTAAAGTCGACAAGAAAAGAGTACCACATCGACCATCTGAAAGAAACCTTCGAGATATTGAGAAGGTACGGGATGAAACCGAACCCCGAGAAATGCGCCTTCGGCGTGGCATCAGGAAAATTCTTAGGGTTTCTCGTATCACAACGAGGTATCGAAGTCAATCCAGATCAGATCAAGGCGATAGACACGATACCCGAGATGCTGAACAGCAAAAAACAGGTGCAAAAGCTGACGGGGCGAATAGCCGCCTTATCTAGGTTCATCTCACGGTCCTCCGACAGATGCCATAAGTTTTTCAATGTGCTGAGAAAGGGCAATGGGTTACAGTGGAATGAGGAATGCGTCGAGGCCTTAAGGAAATTGAAACCGTACCTATCTCCGCCGCCACTGCTAGCCAAAGCAAATCCAGGCGAGCTACTGCTGGTATATTTGGCCGTATCCGAGGTCGCCGTCAGCGCAGTCCTAGTTCGTGAAAACGAAGGTACACAATCTCCTATTTACTATATTAGCAAAACCTTAGTGGACGCCGAAACACGGTATCCACACCTTGAAAAATTAGCTTTGGCATTGGTCGTAGCTTCACGGAAGCTCCGACCCTATTTCCAATGCCACCCCATAAAAGTAGTGACGACCTTCCCCTTGAGAAGTATCCTACACAAGCCTGAGTTATCAGGCAGACTCGCCAGATGGGCCATAGAGCTCAGTGAGCACGATATCTCATATCATCCAAGGAACGCCATCAAGTCGCAAGTACTTGCCGACTTCATAGCCGACTTCAGCGCAGAGATACTGCTAGAGGCTGAACTAGAGGCACGCCGTGCCCCCTCCAACGCCGACCTATGGACTCTTTTCACTGATGGCGCCGCTAACGCCTCGGGGTCGGGACTGGGACTCGTTCTTGAGGTCCCCACGGGCGAAACAATTCGCCAGTCCATACGATGCCCCGAGATGACTAACAACGAAGCCGAGTACGAGGCTGTTATTGCAGGTTTAAAACTAGCCATCAAGTATGGAGCTCGACGACTCGTTCTCCATTGCGACTCTCAACTCGTGGTGAACCAGGTCACCGGGACTTACCAAATCAAGGAGCAGAGGTTGCAAAAATACCAGTCAGAAATCCACAGGTTAATGACCGAGTTCGACGAGTGCCGCTTCGAACAAGTTCCGAGAGCACGGAACGTTGAAGCAGACGGCCTAGCAAAATTGGCCGCAGCCACTAAAAACTTCAACAAAGAAAGCGTGGTCACCCTCCTCCATTCAGCCATTGATCACACTGAGGTACTCTCTTTAAATTTGACTTGGGACTGGCGCAACCAATTTGTATCCTATCTGCAGGATGGAACACTCCCCCTCGACAAAAGCCAAGAAGCTCCGCGTACAGGCCGCCCGGTATTGCCTGATAAACCACGAGCTCTACAAAAGGACGTTTGGCGGACCCCTGGCAAAATGTCTAGGGACGCAACAAACGCGGTCAGTGCTCGAAGAGGTACATGAAGGTCATTGCGGTGCCCATACGG
The DNA here is from genome assembly GCF_001879085.1 of Nicotiana attenuata. Taxonomy (NCBI): domain Eukaryota; kingdom Viridiplantae; phylum Streptophyta; class Magnoliopsida; order Solanales; family Solanaceae; genus Nicotiana; species Nicotiana attenuata. The sequence continues at coordinate 49,632,825 of NC_031990.1, read as the reverse complement.
GCAACCGCACCCTCGTGCGCTGCATAATACGGGCCGGCTATTATTGGCCCACTATGAAGAAAGACGCAGCGGAATATGTTCGCCGATGCGAACAATGCCAAAAGTAATCCCCCATGATACACCAACCAGGAGAACCACTCCACTCGGTCATTTCCCCATGGCCCTTCATCAAATGGGGAATGGACATAGTCGTTCCCCTACTAGCGGGACGAGGGAAGGTACGATTTCTATTAGTTTTAACTGACTATTTTTCCAAGTGGGTGGAAGCAGGAGCGTACGCCGAAATACGCGAACAAGAAGTGATCGCCTTTATATGGAAAAATATTATATGCCGCTTCGGCATCCCCAAAGAAATCAGTTGTGACAACGGACGACAGTTCATCGGTCAAAAAACAACCGAATTCTTCGAGAAATGGCGCATCAAGAGGATACTCTCCACGCCATATCACCCTGCCACCAACGGCCAAGCAGAATCCTCCAACAAAACAACATTAAACATACTAAAGAAGAAACTCGAGGACGCCAAAGGGCTATGGCCCGAGCTGCTACCCGAAGTGTTGTGGGCACACAGGACCACACCCAAATCCAGCACGGGGGAAACACCATACTCGCTGGTCTACAGAACCGACGCGGTCATACCCGTCGAGGTCGGCGAACCAAGCCTAAGATATTCACACACCAGTGGAACAGAAAACGACACAAACAGGCTCCAAGACCTCGACGAAGCCGAGGAAAGGAGAGAAATGGCCCATATCAGAATGGTGGCCCAAAAGCAACAAGTCGAAAGATACTACAACAAGAGAGCCAAAATAAGACCACTTAAGGTGGGAGATTATGTCCTTAAAGCCAAGACATTGGCATCCAAAGACCCAAGTGAAAGGAAACTGGCCACCAACTGGGAAGGACCCTACAAAATCACAGCAGTAGCCAGCAAAGGCGCATTCCAGTTGGAAACAATGGAAGGGAAAATGCTCCAAAACAACTGGAACGTTACTCACCTCAAGTATTTCCACTTCTGAAAGGCGTCTCCCGAGTCGTACTCTTTTTCCCTTACCCGAGTTTTGTCCCAATTGGGTTTTCTCGGGGAGGTTTTTAACGAGGCGGCGGAGGGGACACTTGGAGATATTTGCGAAACAAGTTTATCATATCAACCTCTCCTTACGACCTCCAGGCCGACATGATAAAGGGACTGGACTAGCTCGATCTCCAATGTATGAAAGGCTATGGCCATCTCCAATGTATGAAAGGCTACGGCCATCTCCAATGTATGAAAGGCTACGGCCATCTCCAATGTATGAAAGGCTACGGCCATCTCCAATGTATGAAAGGCTACGGCCATCTCCGATGTATGAAAGGCTACAGCCGTCTCCAATGTATGAAAGGCTACGACCATTTCCAATGTAGGAAAGGCTACGGCCATCTCCAATGTAGGAAAGGCTACGGCCATCTCCAATGTGTGAAAGGCTAAGGCCATCGCCGCCAACGGTCGACCTAGATTCGACTACGGTGAGTAAAATGACTCGACGACAGCCGAAGTCGATGGCTGAGGCCATCGATTATATTATGGCTAAGTCCATCGCCGCCAACGGTCGACCTAGATTCGACTACGGTGAGTAAACGACTCGACGACAGTCGAAGTCGCCCACATGGCTAAGGCCATCAATTATATTATGGCTAAGGCCATCGCTGACCAACGGTCACCTAGATTCGACTACGGTGAGTAAAGCGACTCGACGCACAGCCGAGTCGCCACATGGCTAAAGCCCCAATTGTATTATGGCTAGCCATCGCACACAACAGGTCGACCTGATTCGACTACGGTGAGTAAACGACTCGACGATCAGTCGAAGTCACTACATGGCTAAGGCCATCGATTATATATGCTAAGGCCATCGACAGCCGTATAAGTCGACCCAAAGCTCTGACTATGACTAGGAGTCAACTCGACGATAGTCCGAAAGTTGCGCACACGGCTAAGGCATAACAATAATTAAGCGGAAATAAAAGTACAAAAGAAAAGATAACAGCAAAAGTTCAACTTCATTATTATCCAAGATACATGTACAAAGGACCCATTTGCTCTCAACATGACAAGCAAACAAAAATGATACAATCCTAAGGGCTTCGCATTTGTTCACCGCCCCCGTCGGACCGCCATGTCTCGTCCACTGCCGTCCTCGCGGCCCGATAGCCGCAGAGATCCAAGAGCCGGATTCTACGACGGTTGAAACGTCCTTCGGAAGTTTAGTAGCCCCGCCGGTCATGGGGAAGTCAGAAACTATACCCACAGTTTACGGGCGAACGGGCTAGTGCGCCGTTGCTCTTGAACCTCCGCCTCAGTAGCTCGACCGCAGCTAAGAACCTCCTCGAATACGAAAATCTGGCCTCGGCGTACACCCACATGTCATGCCCTCACGATGCCATCCTCATCAGGATTTGGTGCAGCAGTCCGCTAGAGGACTTCAATCTCAAGTCGCTTGGCATCGAGTTCAGATGGTTCATAGCGGCAACCTTGATCACGCAAATCAGCAGCTTCCGCCCTTACCTCCACGGCAACCTCCAACTCTTCTTCCTTAGACTGGAGGAAGAAGTCTTCCAGCTCAATGTTCCGAGCCAGGGCGGTCATCAGCTGCTCATGCGATCTGCTCCAACTCAGCCACCTCCGTTTCAGCGGGCCTCAACTGCTCCAAACCCTCGACGGAAAACCCGAAATTCCGGTTCCTGCTTGAGTAGGTCGCCAGTGCCTGTCTTTACGCGGCAAGGCCGATATTCTCTTTACATCTGTTTAATAGGTGGGCTGCCTTCCTTTGCACTCGCCGCCCTCTCTATCCTCCAAGATGAGAGTCTAAAAAAAAGGGAAAAGGGAGAAAGGCAAGTCAGTATGCATCAAAAATTTTACTTTACGGTACATGAAGAAAATCGAAACATACCTGCAAAGGCCGCGCCGGCAAACCCTCCGGGATAGGTTCCCCGCTAACCTAACCCCTTTTTTAACATTTCACGCTCAGCGGCCCACTTAGAGGGTCTTATCCGTTGCGGCCTGTTGATGTGTTGCAACAGGTTATACCTCCTGGGAAATCCAGAATTCGGCGTTGGATCTACCTACGCCATCCCACACGGGCGGACCCGCGTTAACGCATCTGCATCCCCTGGGCGGCGCTTAGGTTGCCCACCTTCGTATTCATATCGCCGCGCTTCTCCAACGCAGCCAACGACGCCGCTCTCGAAATGGCATGTTGGGTTGGCGTCTGAGGACCGCCCCCCTTCGGGAGCTGACCTCCCGGATGGATGGCATCTGCATCAAAACTAGCCCCTTTGACTCCCGATGGGGTCGCTCGGCCCCTGCGTCTTCTTGGCTATCCCTTGCCGGTTATCAACGACGTCTTCCTGTTCCGTGTGGCATCCTCGCTCTCAGAAGTCTCTCCAACAGGCCCGTGGGGATGGCATTGAAGAGAGTTCGCTCCCCTCGTGGACGGGCAGCCACGGGCAGGGCGGTGAGGAACGCTCCGCAGCGCCATCACTAGGCGAACCACAAGGTATGTATCCGTCTTCAGAATCAAGTCCCCGGCCCCCAGGTGAGGTGACGGACGTTTCTTTTTCTTCATTCTTAGGGCGCGCTCCGACTGCCAACGCGAATAAGTCAGCGTAACAAGAACGCTAGGGAACTCCAAACCACGTAGCAAAGAATTACTGACGGTCGTACTGTTGAGAAATGCAGCCCAAGGTACGGCTACTCCGCATAAGGTATTAATTTTTCCATCCCATGATTGATGTCATCAATGAAACTGGGGTGGAGAAGCCCCTCCTGCGAATAAAAAGGGAGAAGCAAAGAATTCACAATGGCCGTATGGTCAAAAGCGCAAGCAGTCCTGAATTCTACGAGTAAGAAATACTTACGTTCTGGATTCCATCTTTCCGGGAACCCTTCGGGATTCGACACCAGGTGCTCCGTCCTGATGTAGAAATATTTACGCCAAAAGCGGCGGTTGGGCTTATCATTCGGCTTTAACAACCAAGCCCTTGTGCCACGACTTTTAACTGCAGCATGGTACCCCTCAGGTAACCAGGGCGGAATACTGTAAGAGGTGGTGGACCGAGACGCTGCACTCAGCCCTGGACGCATAAGTGGTCATAATACGGCACACCTTCAAGGTGTAAGGAGTGAGCTGAGCCGGACACACATTGTAAAAACGGCAAAGCTCCTCCATCAGAGGGTAGATTGGAAGATTGTAACCGATCAAGAACGGGTACTCATAGAATGTGCAATACCCAGGCCGGTGCACATTGGTATAGTCCGTCCCGGCCGGGACCATTTCCACGTGGCCCGGAATATGGTGCGTCTCTCGAAGATCATCTAAATGGGATTGTAATAAAACGCTGTGCTCCCAGGGAAGGTCTGGGATTTTAGTTGGAAAATCCCTGCGAACATGCATCTCTTTCGGAAGGACGTTGTCTACGCTGAGAGGAACAAGGGCCTTCTCCGCCTTTTCCCTTCACCACCGGAAGATGGCGGAACCCTAGACGAGGCATTATCTTTGGCCTTTTTACTACTCTGTCCCCGTTTTGTCATGATTATACTACGTAAGAAACGAAGCACTGACGATAGGAAGTGTGGTTTCGACAGAAGTGGGAAAGTCCCTCACGAAATAACGGTTACAGGAAAGAAAGACAAAAGAGTAAAATCAGAAAATGCTTTCCGAAGGCTTGAAAGTTGAACCGAATCGAACCTCTCTCCTACTTATAAGGATAAGTTGCGCAGAAATCGAAGAGTCATGATTCAAAACGTGCGCGGGAAACCAAAATGTCACATCATCCTCTGAACCGCCTCGGGCGCAAATATAATAATGATGCATACAGGCGATGACGTCATTCCAAAAAGGAAGCCACGCGTCAGTGTCTCAACAACGTCATATATTTCACCTCATTCATATTGCCGCCCCTGGTCGAGGTCAAATTCTCCTAAGCCGAGGTTCGCATTTCCGCCCATCGAAAACGCCCACCGAATGCGTCTCCAACGAGCGGAGGGACTAACTGTATAGGGTCAAATTTGACCCTCAGCATCTCTACGCCAGTGGGTGCGCCCAGTGAGTGTACGACGACTGACGTAGCGGGTACGACTCGGACGTGGGGACAAAAGCGACATCGTTTAGGACTCAGTGTCTTCACTAGGGAGACGTTACCTGTCTTTGTAACTTTTTGATTCTTTCGAGGAAGGTCTCTTATTATATAAAGGAGACCTTCACATTGTAAAGGGGGGATTCGGATCTAATACAACTCTCTCATTTTCTGGCTTTCTCTCTCTATCTCTACCTCAAACGAACATATCTTACTGAGTTCATATTATCACTTTGCAATACTAGATCTACCACAATAATATTATCTTTGCATCTCTAGGTTTATTATATTTGATTACGATTTACCCTTTTCTTACTTTTGATTGTTTTCTAGCTTACAAAGTATATTGTTAACTTTTGAGCCAAACAGTAATAACAAATTCCTAATTTGACCGAAAATGTCTAATTCTAAATGTAGGAATTTAATTCTTATCTAAGTTAAGCAAATAACGTGCATGATAGGTTGATGAGAGCGGGTCAAAAGAAAAGGATTTACATGCATGCTTGTAAGTGATGAGCTTTTGAAAAAAATTAGATTCACATTGAAAAGGGAGAGAAAAATGGTACATATAAATCAAAGCACAAGTTTACATGATACACATATATATTTTTGACGAGTTCGACGATGATACTTAACCCAAGGAACAAAAACGTGTTGATCAACCAAAACAAACAATATTTGCCATGGTATTGAGCATGGTGTACAAGAGTTGGGTTGGTTTAGTTTTTATTAAAACCAAACCAAACCAGCTATATCGGTTTTGATTGGTTCTATTTTATTCGTTTTTTCGAGTGTTTTTTTATTATATGAATATTATTTCAATCTTACTTTATTAAAGTTACATATAAAGTTTTGATAAGTGAATATATATTTAGTAAAAACTTAAAAAACTAACAAACATATGATCTATTAAAATATTCTTATGGGAGAATATTTTTAGTAATATATGATAGTATTTTCTTAATCGTCTAACAATAATTTTTCTTTGACTTAAGCTTTCAAGGTTAATTGAATTTAATAATTAAACACAAAAATCAATTATAAACCTAAATAATGATGTGTTTTAATTAATTTTAAAATTATCAATAAAAGACCACAAATTCGAAAAGATATAGAAGTTTAATAGATCTTGACCTATGAATATAGAAGAACAAAGAGATTAACGTATTTCAATAACACATGATAAGATAGTAATAATACAAACATTATTCAACGTAAATAATAATAGATGCACTTCATATTTCTATTAAATATTATATTCCACGAGAGGATCTCAAATATTTCTAGATATTTTTAAAGGAAATTCAATATAAAGTCTTGAAAGTGTATATAAAAATAATATATTTATATGTCGGTTTGGTTCGAATTTTTCTTTACTCAATACCAAACCTAATCGAATTTTTTAATTGATTTAGTATGACTTTTCGATTTGGTGCGATTTCCGGTTCGGTCTGAACAATTCTAGTCTTGAGTTGATGAATTCACATCTTATATCATTGATTTCAAAAAAATTAATTAGCCAAACACAAACTACTTCTCACCAAAAATACTTTTTTTAAAAGTACTTTTGAGAAAAGCACTTCTTAATATAAGCTGATTTTAGAAGCTTGGCCAAACGGGCTATAAGCTTCTTAGAGCTTAAAAGAGGGCGAATAGAAAATGGAGGAAAAAAATAAAATTTTGATTTTCCCTCTTTGACAAAGGGACATTGTTCCACATTGGAGGAGGAAAAGACTTTTGATGGGTATATATACAATTGCTCTTAGCTATTAAATAATTAAGAAGAAGGCAAGCCTCGCGTCGTTGTCGCTTGGCCTCGGCTTTGGTCAAACTATTGAGATTTGGATTGGGTAAAATGATTGATTGATCAATTATTTGGACCAAATTTATTTGTTAATATTAACGCAATATTTGGCGGTTTCTGTAAATGGTCGTTTTATAAAACAGCCATTTTGAGTTGCAACCTTACATGAAGTGTTGTAACTCTTCAGTATAACCGAACCTTTTGGCTATTAATACATGAACTCTTCCTCAGATTTTCCTTACGAAAATTCTGATTTCTCCTTCTTCTTTCTGCATTGTTTTAACAGAAAAGAAAGCAGTAAGTGTGATTTACTACTGTTCTTTGCGTTCGTTGCCACTGGGATTTGAATTACCGCTACACCAGTGAGGTTAGCCATTCTATTCTGGGAGGAAATAATCCTAAACCTGGGGTACTAGGAGGGGATTAAGTTCCTTAAGGAAACACTGTGAATTCAGTGGGCTCGAAATCATTCTGTTCTTCTACATTTCTGGTTTTATATCGTTTCTTTATTTTGTATATATTTTCGAATACAGATTACTAACAATATCAATGTGAAAATTAGGGGTGTTAATAAATATTTAAAACCGACTAAATCGACCTAACCGTACCATATCGAACCGATTTTGATGTTTCTTTTAATAAAATCGTAGGTTTTTATATAATTCTATAACTCTACCGATAATTAGGGTATGTTTATGAAAATAAATCAAAAAAATATCGAACTGTACCGAATAAATTTACAATGTAAATAATATATTTATATATTAAGTTTAAAAATAATAAAGCATTAAAAAATTTCTTATGCTTTAGAATTATGATACAGTTACAAGCCAACAAGTAGTTAAACTCAAAGTCATAATTCTTAAACCTATTATGCTACTCCTATTGAAACTAAATTATCTCCAGCATGTTCACTAGCAAGACAAAAGGTATTGTAGCGATTATGAGTAGCAACTACAATGTATATGTTTCATTTCGCATGATTTTGATTTATCCTTTTGAATATTTGATCTTCTGTCACGATCCGGATTTCCCACCCTCGGGAGTCGTGATGGCGCCTACTAATGGGAGCTAGGCAAGCCAAATTTAATTACTTTTTCATTAATAGCATAATTCCTTTTAACAATTATCGGCAATAATACAAAAGCAACGAAATTAAATAATAAGCGAAAGTCTCAATATTATAGAAAACTGAATAGAATTGCGGAAAATTTCAACCAAGGCCTCTACCCATGACTGGTGTTACAGTTTCACAGACGGTCTAAGAATACTACACATTAAGGTCTGAAAGAAATAAACTCAACACTGTCTCCAGAATTACATGAAAGAAATAGGAATATAGATGAAGGGAGACGCCAGGGCCTGCGAACGCCTGCAAGGCTACCTCGGGTCTCACTGGACTGAAAGTCTGCTCCCACTCTATTGCTACTGCTGTCTGAAGCCTGGGATTTGTGCAAAATAGCACAACGTGTAGTATCAGTACAACCGACCCCATGTGCTAGTAAGTGCCTAGCCTAACCCCGGCGAAGTAGTGACGAGGCTAGGACCAGACCACCAAATAAACCTGTGCAGATATATATATACAAGTACAACGGAAAAGTAGCAAGAAAATAACAATTTAAGCTGGGGAAGGGAGCATGCTTCAGGGGCAACAGTTAGAAATAGAATTTCAGGAATAATAAAGCGTACATCTACAATTTAACTTCTAGCAGTAAATGAAGAGATAAGGCAACTTTCATATTCAACTCATCTTGTTGCAGGCGTGCAACCCGATCCCATTTTTCAATATCTCGTGGTAGGCGTACCACCCGCTCCCATTTCAATATCACTTGTGGTAGGCGTACCACCCGCTCCCATTTCAATAAATCTACAGTTCCTCTAAAAGAAAATTTACTCTAACAAACGCAACAATTAATACGAGTTCATAAGACAACAAATACACAAAATTTATGATTTACTAAGGAAAATAAATAATGACAAATAGCAATTAATTATGAATTATAAGGGGGCAATTGGGCAATTTAGTAATTAATATGTTGAATGTCATGTAGCAATTAGGTCACATAATCATGTAGCAATTAAGGCATAAATTCAAGATATAACGTTGCGCAAGGACACCTTGGTTCAATAATAACAAGTAACACGATAAAGGGAAATGCCAACGTGAAGAATCACAGAAATAATGGAATGAGATAAGTAATGCATTTCAACTGATAACAACAAGAAATCATAGCAAACTGCAACAAGTGCACGGCATCACCCTTCGTGCTTTTACTCTCATCCTCACCAAGCAATGATATCATAAAAATGTGCACGGCATCACCCGTCGTGCTCTTACTCTCTTTCCTCACATATAATCAATAGAATTGGCACGGAATGGTACATCGTGCGGCACAACATCACCCTTCGTGCTTTACTCTCTTTTCCTCACAATAAGCAAATAGCGCACGGCATCACCCTTCGTGCTTTACACTCTTTCCTCACAAGAAAACAAATAATGCACAGCATCACCCTTCGTGCTTTACACTCTTTCCTCACAAGAAAACAAACAATGCACGGCATCACCCTTCGTGCTTTAACACTCTTCCTCACCCAATCAACAATCACAAACAAGGGCAAGGGGATAAATAAACAATAATGAAAATCCTGGCAAGGGAACACAACAAACAATTAAAACCCGGCAAGGGTACAACATCAATAATCACAACGTCCTGGCAAGAGAAAATATCAATAACTCTTTCTCTTTCTTGCACTTTCATCTCATAGTTCACATTATCACTCGAGCCAATGCTCCAAAGATTTACTTATCTCATATACCTTCACAATTTGTATTTCAACTCGAACCAACGCTCCACGAAGTTCAAAGATCACAATTTCTTTCACAAGATCTTTACAACATATAGAAGTCATCAATTAAACATGGAAGATATAACAAATCCCAACTATTCGCAAAATAAGGACTCACGGTCATGCTAGACACCAATGTATAAATACTCGTCACCATGCCTATACATCGTACCCGACAATTAGCAAGTAGCAAATAAGACTCAACTCCTATTCCCTCAAGCTAGGGTTAAACCAAACACTTACCTCGATGCTTTGAACTCAACTCAAGTCTCAACTATAGCTTTACCCCGTGATTCCACCTCCAATCCGCTCGAATCTAGTCACAAGTCACTTAATTACTTTAATAAACACTAAATGAATCAATTTGAATGCAAAAAAATAAATTTTCCAAAGTTTTTCCCAAAAATTCCAAAATCGCCCCCGGGCCCACGTGGTCAAAACCCGAGGTTCGAACCAAAACCCGGTTACCCATTCCCCCACGAACCCAAATATATGATTTGTTTTGAAATCGGACCTCAAATTGATGTCCAAATCCCCAATTTTTGTAAAAAACCTAGGTTCTACCCAAAACTCTCAATTTCACCCATGAAAATCATTGATTTTAAGTGAAAAACATGTTAAATGATGTTAATGATTGAAAGAATTGAGTAAAAATCGACTTACAAATGATTTGGAATGAAACTTGTTCTTGAAAAATCGCCTAAGGAGTTTGGATTTTGAAAGAATGGTGAAAAATGGTGAAAATTCGACTAAGTATGGAAAAATGCAGGCTGCAGATATGGGAATTGCGAACTAGGGTTCGCAATTGCGAACCCCGACCAATTATGGGAATTGCGAACAATAGTTCGCATTTGCGAACTCAGACCCAGCTGGAAGACTTCGCATTTGCGACAATTCCATCGCTTTTGCGAAATCTTCTATAAACTTTATTCTTGAATTCTAGCTTAGTTAATATTTTTCCACTTGTGTGATTTTTTTTTTTTATATTTGCTTAATTACTTTCACGCTGTTGTAGAATAGTTGATGGATCTATACTCTAGTCATCTTTCATGTTTTCTTAATTACTTTTTATATAGTAAAAATATTTAGAGAGTTTAGCTAAGTCCTACGCTTTTATTACGTTTTACTTCTAATAGTGACTTTTATATGAAATTTTTAAAAAATACGAAAATTAACCGAATCGTACCGATACCGAAGAGAAACCGACATGATTGGGACAATTTCAAAAAATCTAATTTTGGTTATACATTGTAGAATAACCGAAAAATTAGTATGATACAAAATTTATAAAATAACCGGCTAAACCGAACCATTGACACCGTATTCAAAATGAATCTAAGATATATAATTTTGGGATGCCACCTTCTGACGTTTAAATTTGAACGAATGAAGTTGCATTTTTTTTCATTTGTTCTTTTGTAATGACAAGACGATGTAAATGTGTCTAACTAGTGATGATTAATGAAGGATGTGGTTTACGCGCTTGACTAATAAATTGGCAACTACATGTTTTTATGAGATATTGATACAACTGTTATATATCCTGCGTAGAGTCATAACAATAGTTTGGGATTGAGACATTGTTGTATAATTGGTTGACATAGATAGATTTAGAAATCTGTTCTTGGTGTCTATATGTTGCTTAGCTTTCAGAAGCTAGCTATTTAGATGTTAGTTGTTGATACGAGTAATGATGCTCTATAATGTCAATGTTTTCATCAAATTTTTTTTTCTTATAATTAGATTTTTGTAAAAATTATGGACTCCCGGCCAACTTTCTTCCCTTCTCCTACATTCGCTAGCCATCCTCAGTGCCAAACTAATGAAATCTAATTCAAAATTCAGTCAACTCGCTAAAAAGAACGAGTAATACATTACTCTTTTGTCCCCAATATAAAGCTAAAAAAAAATTAACTAAACGAGGAAGAACGACAGTAAGAGTAGCTAGTAATTATTGGATCACCATTTTTGACAAATTAAAGTACTTGAAACAGACTGAAAGATAAAATAAACAACTGACATGTTTTCCATAGATAGTCAACATCACCCATTACACTCGACACTCGACACAAAAGGAAAAGAAAAGGACAACAGAAGCAATACTAAAACAACAAATAAAGGACTCAAAACATAAACCCTAAACCAAAGCCAAATGTCAACAAACATAAGACAACAATAACGAAACAGCAAAGCCTCCAACAATGACATGGGCCCTCAAAACCTAAAGCCTAAGCTCTAAGTCAAGCTCCTCAACCTCCTCTTCAACCTTCTTCTTTCCATTAGTCTTATCAGCAGCAATAATAGTAGTAATGGTACTCCCAGTGGATGAATGTTTTGATTCTTCACGCCTAGCAGCCACACCTTTAAAATAATTCAAGCGACTCTGAAATAAAGCCAGTTGATTTTCAAGGTGGGCGATAGGGTCCGGGCCCTGAACAAGCAAAGGAGTCGCAGGTGCAGGTGAAGCAGCAAGAGGCACTTGCACCATCGGCTGCGATCGAATAATTGACCGTGGCCTGCCACGAGGGCGGATGACAGGGGCCGGGGCTGGGGCCTGAACGAGCAAAGGAGTGGCGGGTGTAGGTGCAGCAGCAAGAGGTGCCTGCACCATCGGCTGCGGTAGAATAATTGACCGTGGCCTGCAACGAGGGCGGGCGACAGGGGCAGGGGCTGGGGCCTGAGCAAGCAAAGGAGCGGCAGGTGCAGGTGCAACAACAAGAGGTAGGGCTGAGGCCTGAGCAAGCAAAGGAGTGGCGGGTGCAGGTGCAGCAGCAAGAGGCACCTGCATCATCGGCTGCGCTTGAATAATTGACTGTGACCTACCACGATGGGGGACGACAGGGGCCGGTGCCGGGGCCGGTGCCTGAGCAAGCAAAGAAGTAGCGACTGCAGGTGCAGGTGCAACAGCAAGAGGCTCCTGCACCATCGGCTGCGGTTCAAAGAACGTTCGCGGCTTGCCCCGACCACCGTTGCGTACGGTGATAGACTTGTTGTTACGAGCAATGAAACGGTTAAGGTCGGGGAGATAATGAGGTGGCAAGAGAAACTTGTGGTGGTGACCTTTTACCCAAGTCCCTTGAACCTTATGAAGGTGTTGGTGTCCCGCTAAGGCCTGGCATGACGAGAAGAGTTTACGGCAATTATCGCAGCGGTAAACTACTATCGGCCCTTGGCTGGTTGTGTTGTTATTGGGCTCATGAGCCATTATGCTTATCAGTGGCTGTAATTTCTTGGGAGATAAAAAAGAAGTTTTTTTTAGAACAAGAAATTTTTTTCTTTGCTTTGATGATTTAGTGAGGAAGAAGTAAAGAAATGCAAACGAAATATATAGGGTGAGAATGCATGATAAGATGGTAACAATATTTGCATTCTCTGAAACATGGTAAGTAGTTAGATGTATTAATAAGGTTAAGGAATAATATTAGAATCGTTTTTCAAAAACAACTCATTTCTTACATGTTTTAGATTTTGTAAACCTGTTAGGCAATGATTTTTTTTTCTTTTGCTATTAGGCTCGTAAACTTAAGCAAAAAAGTATCTGAAAGAAAGAACAAAATTCAAAAACATGAAAATTTTAATGTTGATATCAGATTTCTGTGAAAATTTTAATATTGATATCAGATTTCTTACTTTCTTCACACACTTTTCATGTTTGACCATTATTCTTATTCTTTTTTCTGAGGGGAAGTTGACGTGTATCATATCTGTATATAGGTCAGCTAGTAACGGTCCTCTTTTTTTTTTTTTTTTTTTTTTTTCTTTTTTCGTTAAGGAAAATAGCATTTAACTTCATCTTCTTATATTTATCCCTTAGAGTATGAATTTAAATGGAACTATAGAACAACCAATGCCAGATAAGCACATCTTGGACATGGGGACAGAAATAACCTTAAAAGTTAAAATGATTGACTGGTTGTAAGTGTAAATTCTTAAGATTGCACAATCTCAACTTTGGAATTTGGATCTTTTTGTATGTGATTATTCGTCTAAAAATATGTTAGTATCTGTTTGTAAAGGAGTGTTCACAGTTAGTTAAATTTGATTTTCACCGGAAAAAAAATCAAATCGATCAACTAAATATATGAGTTTGTTATATACAGAAACCAAAAGGAATCAATTGAAAGTAACATAATGAATTGAATGAAAGTAAAAAAGTAGAGATTGTGAACGCACATTTTGGTTTACATGTAATGTTACTAACAATGAGAAATGATACAATTATTAATCTAGCTTGATGAAAATGAACTTGTGATGCGTTGACTTCATCCTTCAATCTGTCCAATATTAGTTGAAAAATTCATGAATTTGTACGGGTCAAAATCTGACCCTGATGACCGGAGGCGGTAAGAGTTTGACCCCGTCATGGCCGTGCCACGAGGCGTACACTACTAGAATCCCTGTAAAAAGCGACCAAAGATTAGCGACCAAATTTGGTCTGTCAAAAAAAGCGACCAAAGTTGGTCGCCAAACTGCCGAAAATAATAAAAAAAATATTTGAAATACTTTAGCGACCAAAGTTGGACGCTATTTGGTCGCAAATTTAGTCAAACTGTTGACTGGACTGGTCAGACTTGTTTGGTCAAAGATATACTGAGATTAGCGACCAATGTTGGTCGCTTAAGCGGGACCCACATAAATTTTTTTAATAATTTTATTATTATTTTATAAAACTTATAAAATATAAATATATATAATTTAAAACTTGCGACCAAAGTTGGTTGCTAAATGAAGGATAAGTTGATAGCGACCAACATTGGTCGCTAAAGCGGGACCCAGTTATTATATTTATTTAATAAATATATATTTATTTAAAATAAATTATAAAATATAAATAAATATAATTCAAAAGTTAGCGACCAAAGTTGGTCGCTTAACCAATAGAGACCAATGTTGGTCGCAAATGTGGGACTCAGTTCTAACATTTAATAATTTTTATTATTAATTTAAATATTATATAAAATATAAATAAATCTGATTAAAATTTAGTGACCAAACTTGGTCGCTAAACTTAAATTCAATGTACAGTTAGTGACCAACTTTGGTCCCTAAATTAAACTTCAATTTTACAGTTAGCGACCAAAGTTGGTACTCTATATGGTCAAAATTAAAAATCACTTTTATATTTACTATGTAAATAATATAGAGTAAATAATATAAATGTAAGTCGTTAATACTTTTGTAATACAAGGGATGAATAGTACTACGAAGTGGGCGTGTGTGTCTATATATATAATATATATATATATACTTACGCTATATTATGCACTAAGTATAAGTGTATTAGGTAATAGCGTATCGAATATAGATTCAGACAATGATTTGACTGACAAATATCACCAACATCCCATTAAGCTTGTACAGATCAGACTTGGAAGAAAGTTGAGAACAAAACTTCCTATAATCTTTGTCATCGTAGAGTCTTATGATCCCCGTTTTATGGGAACTGCCATGACCAACAGAAAACATTCCATCACCATCAACCTTGTCACTCCCAATTAAACTCCTTTTCCTCTTGGAAAATGAATTATAGAATTCCTCTATTACCTCTTCTTTTATCTACTTAGGAAATGTTTGTCACGACCCAATTCCCACTCGGTCGTGATGGAGCCTCTCGTGAAGACAAGGCCAGCTAACAGAACAATCAACACTGCTTTTGACGATTTCTTAGCATAACAGGTTTAAACCATAGATACTGATTAATTATAAGTACGGAAATAAACGTAACATAACGGGAAAAAAAACCATCCCAAACTCAGCCCGATAATCGGGGTGTCACAAGTCACGAGCTACTACAGAGTTGATGAAAATACTACAAGTCTGGAAACATAGTCTGAAGATGAATAAGATATGCAGAAGATAAGGAAGAAACGGGGCTGTGGACGTCGACAGCTACCACGTCTCTCCTAGTCCGCCTGGTCTGGAAGGAAATCACCGCTCAGGTACGAACTCAGCTGTGCCTGTCTCTGCACACATGGTGCAGGAAGTAATGTGAGTACTCTGACCCAGTGAGTAATAAAATTAAATAACGACTGAGAACATAAAATCCCACAAGGGCACAAATAATGCTATCTCAAGCAGCAACATCAGATAAACAGTAGAAGCCATTGAAATATAGGAAGAAAAATCTTTTTGAAAACAATCAATAAAACAAGTATGCTCAAGTATGGTCAGCCATTGTTACCTGACCGGTCAGCCATTGTCACCTGACCAAACGCGTATTACAGTGCCATTGTTACCACTGGTCAGTCATTGTTACCTGACTGGTCAGTCATTGTTACCTGACCAAACGCGTATAACAGTGTCATTGTTACCACTGTTCAATATTTAATCACTCTAGATGGGTACCCGCGCTCACTGTGGGTGTGCAGACTCCGGAGGGGCTCCTACAGCCCAAGCGCTATCAACAAGGCCTGAAAGCCTGAACAGTATCAATACGAGGCCTGAAAGCCTCCTCATCTCACTCATCATGCCCTCACATAAGGCCCTCGGCCTCAATCAGTCCAGAAATAGTCAACAGCCCCTCGGGCAACAGTAAAGCAATAATACTCACCTCAAACAATAGTTCAAATATCAGTTTAAAACTCCAAGTTTGAGTAAATATGGCTGAGTTCAAGAAACGGTGTAAATCACATGGACTGAGTTCAAATAATATTTCAAACAGTGAGGAAAACAGTGATGATAGTTCATAAAGAGTTCAAATAGTCGACAATAAGCCCCAAATATGGCAATAAGCCCAAATCATAGTGAAAACAACAAGTCATTGCTAATACGCGGTAAAATATCATCCGGACTGGAC
>NC_031990.1:49615444-49616163 GCF_001879085.1 Nicotiana attenuata | reverse complement strand
AGACTCATTTGGACGCGACCCTTATCTATGTCTCACTGTATCTGACAGCGGNGGGTCACTTTCGGACATACTGGATGCAGTCCGTCTCCATCGTCAATTAAAAATAAACCTGCCCGGAGTAGTCTTCTTGGCTAAGACAAAACCGTTCATATGTGGTCCACAGGACCCAGCATGTATTTCTTCTAGTAGTCTGGATGCTTCTTTTGCGTCGGCACACCTTAGTAATCCCAAATCCGGAATCCTCCTATACAGGATTCCTCCGCTGTGAAAGAAGTTGTTAGACAGCCTCCGAAATGTGCGCTTCTAAGTAGCATTTGCAAGCTCGGGATATTCTCCTTTTGCCAAATATTCCTTGATATCATGAAACCATGGTTTTCCATCTGCTTCTTCTTCGACATGAGCACAGTAAGCTGGCTGATCATAGATCTTCACGGGAATAGGATCAATGAAGTTCTTATCTGGATGTTGTATCATAGAGGCCAGAGTAGCCAATGCATCGGCGAACTCATTCTGGACTCTGGGAACATGTTGAAATTCCATCTTTGTGAACCTCTTTCTCAACTCCTGTACATGATGAAGGTATGGGAGTATCTTGGAGTTCTTGGTTGCCCATTCTTCTCGGACCTGATGTATAAGCAAGTCTGAATCTCCAATCACTAGCAACTCTTGGATGTTCATGTCAATGGCCATCTTGAGCCCTAAGATGCAGGCTTCGTACT
>NC_031990.1:49606012-49614917 GCF_001879085.1 Nicotiana attenuata | reverse complement strand
AGTATATATTTAAGAAATAGTTTTTAGATGAACCGACGACTGTGACGTGGTTCAGGACATTGCAACCTCTCTCGCTTCAGAATTTTAAGGGTCCTCCTCAAAATTCTGCCCCAGTTTACTGGGTTGCTGCTTCTGACGGTTGCTTGCGATGATCGGCTCAAATTACTTCGGAATTTTGAGGGTCCTCCTTAAAATTCTGCCCAGTTTCCAATTGCAGGGAAAATGAAAATTTTATTGAATTGTGACCGAACCCATAAGGCTGCCTACGTATCCCCTCTTAAACGGGAATCAAGTCAGACGTAGTTCAAATCACATAAGGAAATCATAAATGGTTACACATAATATCGCTTGACTGCATCTGAATTGATTGGTTTTGGCCAAACTTCTCCGTCCATTTCTGCAAGTATAAGGGCTCCTCCTGTCAAAACCCGATGAACCATGTATGGGCCTTGCCAGTTGGGAGAGAACTTCCCTTTGGCTTCATCTTGATGTGGAAAAATCTTCTTTAACACCAGCTGCCCCGGTGTGAACCGTCTTGGTTTGACTCTCTTGTTGAAGGCTCTGGACATTCTGTTCTGATAAAGCTGACCGTGGCAAACTGCATTCATTCTTTTCCCATCTATAAGTGCCAGCTGCTCGTAACGACTCTTCACCCACTCTGCATTGTCGAGTTTGCTTCCTGTATGATCCTTAGGGAGGGTATTTCTACCTCGGCGGGAATGACCTCTTCTGTACCGTAAACTAGCATGTAGGGAGTTGCCCAAGTTGATGTGCGGACTGTGGTGCGGTACCCCAATAAAGCAAATGATAACTTCTTATGCCATTGTTTATGCTTTTCTATCATCTTCCTTAGTATCTTCTTGACATTCTTATTGGCGGCTTCCACGGCTCCATTCATCTGAGGCCTGTAAGCTGTGGAATTCTTGTGTTTGATCTTGAAGGTTTCACACATAGTCTTCATCAAGTCACTGTTGAGGTTGGAACCATTGTCAGTAATGATTGATTCTGGAATCCCGAATCGACAAACGATACGGTCACGGACGAAGTCTGCCACAACTTTCTTAGTCACTGCTCTGTAAGATGCTGCTTCAACCCATTTGGTGAAATAGTCAATTGCTACTAGGATAAACCTATGCCCGTTTGATGCGGCAGGTTCGATTGGTCCGATAACATCCATTCCCCATGCGGCGAACGGCCATGGCGAGCTTGTTGCATTAAGCTCATTTGGAGGCACCCTTATCATGTCTCCATGTATCTGACAGCGGTGGCACTTTCGGACATACTGGATGCAGTCCGTCTCCATCGTCATTAAAAAATAACCTGCCCGGAGTATCTTCTTGGCTAAGACAAAACCGTTCATATGTGGTCCACAGGACCCAGCATGTATTTCTTCTAGTAGTCTGGATGCTTCTTTTGCGTCGGCACACCTTAGTAATCCCAAATCCGGAATCCTCCTATACAGGATTCCTCCGCTGTGAAAGAAGTTGTTAGACAGCCTCCGAAATGTGCGCTTCTAAGTAGCATTTGCAAGCTCGGGATATTCTCCTTTTGCCAAATATTCCTTGATATCATGAAACCATGGTTTTCCATCTGCTTCTTCTTCGACATGAGCACAGTAAGCTGGCTGATCATAGATCTTCACGGGAATAGGATCAATGAAGTTCTTATCTGGATGTTGTATCATAGAGGCCAGGGTAGCCAATGCATCGGCGAACTCATTCTGGACCCTGGGGACATGTTGGAATTCCGTCTTTGTGAACCTCTTTCTCAACTCCTGTACATGATGCAGGTAAGGGAGTATCTTGGAGTTCTTGGTTGCCCATTCTTCTCGGACCTGATGTATAAGCAAGTCTGAATCGCCAATCAGTAGCAACTCTTGGATGTTCATGTCAATGGCCATCTTGAGCCCTAAGATGCAGGCTTCGTACTCGGCCATATTGTTAGTGCAGGGGAACCTGAGCTTGGCGGATACTGGATAATGCTGGCCGGTTTCTGACACTAGAACTGCTCCTATGCCAACTCCTTTGAAATTTGCTGATCCGTCGAAAAACATCCTCCAACCATCATAGGATTCTGCAATGTCTTCTCCTATAAATAATACCTCCTCATCAGGTAAAATACGTCTTCAGGGGTTCGTATTTTCCGTCTACAGGATTTTCCTTAAGGCGATCCGCTAGTGCTTGTCCCTTGATTGCCTTCTGAGTCACGTAGACAATGTCAAATTCACTCAACAGGATTTGCCACTTGGCTAGCTTGCCAGTGGGCATGGGCTTCTAGAAGATGTACTTCAAAGGATCCATCCTTAATATGAGATACGTAGTATAAGCACAGAAATAGTGCCTCAACTTCTGAGCTACCCAAGTCAGAGCATAATAGGCGTGTTCCAACATAGAATACCGGGCCTCGTATGGGGTGAACTTCTTACTGAGATAACAGATGGCCTGCTCCTTCCTCCTTGTTTCATCATGTTGCCCCAGAACACATCCGAATGCTCCATCCAAAACCGCAAGGTAGAGTATTAGGGGTCTACCTGCCTCGGGCGGGACCAAAACTGGCGGTGTTGACAAGTACTCCTTGATTTTGTCGAAGGCCTTTTGACAGTGATCGGTCCATTTGGTAGCGGCGTCCTTCTTCAATATCTTAAAAATTGGCTCGCAGATGACTGTGGACTGTGCTATGAACTTGCTGATGTAGTTGAGTCTTCCCAAGAAACTCATCACGTCTTTCTTATTCTTTGGCGGTGGCAATTATTGAATAGCTTTGACCTTTGATGGATCCAATTCTATCCCTCGGCGGCTCACAATGAATCCCAGCAATTTTCCAGCTGGAACCCCGAATGCACATTTCGCGGGATTCAGCTTCGAGTTGTACCTTCTTAGTCTATTGAAGAATTTCCTCAAATCTTCCATGTGATCAGCGGCTTTCTTGGACTTAATGATGATGTCGTCTACATACACTTCGATCTCCTTGTGTATCATGTCGTGAAAAATGGTGGTCATGGCCCTCATGTAGGTGGCCCCTGCATTCTTTAATCCAAACGACACCATCTTGTAGCAATACATCCCCCATGGCATAATGAAAGCTATTTTCTCAGCATTCTCTGCATCCATCCATATCTAATGGTACCCAGCAAAACAATCAACAAATGACTGCAGCTCATGCTTGCGCAGTTGTCAATCAAGATGTGTATATTCGGCAAGCGAAAGTCATCTTTTGGACTGGCTCGGTTGAGATCCCGGTAGTCGACACAGACTCTGACCTTCCCATCCTTCTTTGGTACTGGCACAATGTTGGATAACCATGTCAGATACTCTACTACCCTGAGGACCTTAGCTTTGACTTGCTTAGTGAACTCTTCCTTAATTTTCAAACTCATATCTGGCTTGAACTTTCTGAGCTTCTGCTTTACTGGCGGAAAGGTTGGATCAGTCGGCAATTTGTGAGCCACAATAGATGTACTCAGACCAGTCATGTCGTACGACCAGGCAAATATGTCCTCATACTCTCTTAAAAACTCTGTATATTCTTCCTTCTCTGATGGTGACAAATGAACGCTGATTCGTGTTTATTTGATGTTTCCTGCATCTCCTAGGTTGATGATTTCGGTCTCGTCCAGGTTGGACTTAGGTCTATTCTCAAAATTCTCAACTTCTTTAACAATTTCTTCCGGTATATCATCTTCCTCTAAATCTATGCCCGTTTGTTGTGTTGTCTCGTTGCAAGTCACAGTCATCGGTTCATCAAGATAAGTAATAGTAATGCTGTATAAGTAAAGTAATAAGAGAAAATAATAGGAGTAAGATTTATAAGGAAACCGAATTGCTTTTGATAAATTCCATAAATGTTTTAAACATCAGAGCTCTTTCTTGCAAAAAATAAAATGCGAAAGGAAAGTAAGCTAGTAAAATAATGCATGGTGCTTGTTCAGCCTTGCTACCCCGAGGCACACCGGACTCTAGTGGTTCTGACGGTCCAGTTGTTGAGGCATGCTCCTCCGCTTACAGCCTGTATGGAAGGGCCTTCCTCCCCCTCCTCCTCGAAAATAACACAGCAATCGATGTCATCATCTTCTAGGAACAAGTTCCTCATTGCTGCTAGTGCTTCCTCTTCTTCTGACCCATATATAACACCGGCTGGTTGGAAAGTCTGCTCTAAGCGAGGTATTGGTTGTTCCAACGGATAGTAAGGGCCGCGCCAGGGTGGCGACCATTCATTGAATTCCTTCCAGGTATACTCATATCCCAATCCGAAGGTGGTGCCGTGTTTCTTGAGCTTGATGGGCTTAGCGATTCCTTGGAGATTCTTGCCAAGTCCCTTGCCAGGTTCATACCCGCTCCAGTTCAATATGCTTTTAATTTTGTTGTCCCACCACTTGTCCTTATCAACGGCGTTGACTCGCTCGATGTGATGATAGGTCTCCCCACCTATCTTCCTTCTTCCTCTGATCGCTGGGATGGTCTGGCGACTGTATATGGGATTGCTACCGTCGCCGTGAATGATCACCTCTTGGTGATTCCACTCAAACTTCACTGCCTGATGTAGTGTTGATGCCACGGCCCCAGAGGCATGAATCCATGGTCGTCCCAACAATAGATTATAAGACACCGGCACGTCTATCACTTGAAAGTCAACATCAAACCAAGTAGGCCCCATTTGCAAACATAAGCTAATCTCCCCAATGGTAGACCTTTGAGAACCGTCGAAAGCTTTAACGTTGATGGCCCCGTCCTTGATTTCATGCAACCCCTTTCCCAACGTCCTGAGTGTTACCAATGGACAGATGTTGAGACTGGACCCCCCATCGACCAAGATCCTGGTGATAAAATAATCTTCACACTGCACAGGGATGTGCAATGCCTTGTTGTGACTCAATCCCTCCGGTGGTAGCTCATCTTCGTGAAAAGTGATCTTGTGGCTTTCCAATACCTGGCCTACCATGTTATCCATCTCTCCATCGGTGATGTTGCTTGGTACATATGCCTCACTCAGCACTCTTAACAAGGCATTCTTGTATGCATCAGAACTCTGTAGCAGAGCAAGGATAGAAATCTGTGCCGGTATTTTGTTCAGCTCATCAATGACTGAGTATTCCTTCGCTTGTATCTTTCTTCAGAGATCATCGGGCCCAGTTTCAGTGATGGTTTGTCAACTGGAGGTCTGCTTACTTGACTCAGCCAAGTGTTCTGGGGTGTAAACCCTGCCGGTCCTTGTCATACCCTATGCTGCAACTCCTTCCCCGAACTTGGCTTTCCCTTTCCTTCTTGCCTCGGCTGTGTAGTCCTATGGTATGGCTTTTGTGTGGAATGGTGTCACGACTGTCATTGCTACCGGGATGGGCACCCTTGCTTTGGAAGGTAATATAGCAACTTCAAATGACTCAGGCGCCTTTGGGGACCCAAACTCGACCTCAATTGGTGTTGCGTCTTCGCAGAGTCTGGTGTTTCAAACTCAAGTGGTATGGACATGTTCACCTCGGCATCTCCAGAAGGCTAAATATGGACTACAATTGGATTAAGGGTGACTGTTGGTTTCTTTGGATCGTCGCCTTCCGTGATCAAACCGATTGACCCTTTGGGATCCCAATCATCCTCTATTTCAATCATGTGAACACCTCCACCCTGGTGGTCTGGTAGAGGGTTATTGCGGACATTCGGAGCAGGCTCCTTTGCCACGATGATCTTGCTGTCAATCAAAGCCTGGATCTTATCCTTCAGGGAGCGGCATTCATCAATGGTATGCCCCTTCATGCCAGAATGGTATGCACGGGTTTTATTTGGGTTGACCCATTGGGAAGGGTTTTCAAGGGTTATAGCAGGGATAAGGGTGACATAACCAGCAGCTTTGAGTCTTTCATATAGCTGGTCGATTGGTTCAGCAATGGCAGTATACTATTTGGGAGGTCTGCGATCGAAATTTGGTCGGGGTCTAGGAAAGTTTTGGCGAGGGGGAGGTGATTGATAGTGGGCTTGGTAGACGTATGCGGGTTGGGAATATCTAGGTGAAGCAGGTTGGTATGTAGGAGGTGGAGGTGACTGATAAGTAGGCGGGGGAGTTTGGTAGGAAGGCGAGGGTGCTTGGTAATTTGGAGTGGGCTGATATGCAAGTGGAGGCATGGGATAAGTTTGGTATTTGACAGGTGATTTGGTTTTCTATGCAACCATCACTGCGCCTACGTCCCTTTTCTTGGATGTACCACCAGACTGTAGAGCCTTATTGGTGGCTTGCAAGGCTTCAAAGTTCGTAACCATACCACTCTTGATACCCTCCTCGATCCTTTCTCCTAGCTTGATGATGTCAGAAAATTTATGGTTCTCGATCAACATCAGTCTTTCATAGTATTGTGGATCCTGAGCCCGGACGAAAAACTTGTTCATTTGTTCTTCCCCTAAAGCAGGTCGAACCTTTACAGCCTCTGATCTCCAACGAGTGGCATACTCGCGGAATGTTTCTGTTGGTTTCTTCTTTAAATTCTGAATGTAAAACACATCTGGTGTATTTTCCATATTGAACCTGAATCTGTCCATGAAGTCGGATGCCATACTTACCCAGTTTGACCACTTCTTCGGGTCTTGGCTAATGTACCAAGACAAAGCATCGCCTTTCAGGCTCCTCATGAAAAGCTTCATGCGGATCTTCTTGTCTTTTCCCGCTCCGACCAGCTTGTCGCAGTATGTTCTCAAGTGAACCCTGGGATCCCCTGTACCGTCAAACATTTCGAACTTGGGAGGTTTGTACCCCTCGGGCAGTTCGACATCGGGCTGTATGCATAGATCTTCATAGTTTAGCCCCTCAATTCCCTTACTTCCTTCAACGCCTTGAATTCTGGAGGTCAACTTCTTAAGCTCTTCGGCCAGATTTGTGATGAGCAAGTCCTTATCATCGGACTCGGGTGTGCTTGAGATGGGCCGGGTGGAGTGTGGCACGGTCTTTATGTAGATGGGGGTGTTGTGTTGGGTGTGGCAATGGTCATTTGTGGAGTTCAAAGGTTCTGGGACGGGCAGTGGAGACTTTTTGGGAGTGTGGCAAGTATTGCAGTGGTGGTGAGGAGCGGGTTGCTTTGGGATATTTTGTGGAGGTATGGGGTTCTGAGTATTTGGGAAGGTAACTTCTGGAGTGGTGAAGGAAATGACAGACTTGCCAAATTCCGGACTTGATCAAGCTCTTCTTGGAATTTCAGTAGTTTTTGTTCTATCTGAGAGGCATTTTCCTTGGGGACCATAGCACCACGAGTGACCTCTACCCGTTCAGCTGAGTTGTTTGAATCTTCCATTCTTCTTTTGCTTTTGTGCCTGACAGGACTGGGAGGAGGAGTAGGTGGAGGGGCCCTGGATCTTGTAAAATATGCTGATGTTGCCAGAGTTCACGAACTAACCTTTGGGGAGGGGAATAAACAAAAGCAAAAACAAAAAGGTAACAAGTCAATAAGGATTATAAGAAAAAGATGTTGCGATATTTAAACAAATAGTGCAGGAATGTAAATCGTGTCCTAATTTGGGAGCCTCGTTGTGCCCGAGGTAGGCCTAGCGACAAGTTGATTTGGAGAACTTATAATGCTAAATGCCTCATTTTATTGATAAAAATAAGACGAATCCCAAAACGACACTAAAATAGCAGAAGATAAAAATGTTACTAATGGCCATTGGCCTTATTACATTTAAGCAAAAGAAAAGGAATCCTAACTACTTGGTCCCAGAAGGACCTTCCCCAGAATCGGCATCTTTAGCTCCATCGAACAGCTTCACCAGCTCGCGAAGTCCTAGCAGTAAGTAGGCTCTGGCCAGGTGTCCACCTTCGTTTCCCTCAGCATTCTGGCAGTCTTCGATCCTCTTGATGAACTTCCTTTCCAGTTCCACCAAACCCCGCTCCAAGTACCCCAGTCGCTTGTTGGCGCTGACAGCCATGTCTTTCCACTCTTCAATCAGCTTTTGGTTGGCTTCTTGAATTTCACGGTGCTCACTTTCGCATTCCCGAATCCTCTTGCGCAGTTGGTTGTACTTAACCTGTGCTTCAGCCTTCTCATCGATGATCCTATGACCTCGAACAAACCCGGGTTGACCCAAACCATTATGATTATCCTCCAGCCAGCTTGGATAGTATGGAGTATAACCAGCATGGTACCTGTCTGGCTCAATAGTGTCCCTTCCTATGACGATTTTGCAGTGCCACATGTGTTGGGCTTGGCACTTGTAAGGGCTGTCATCAGCTTGGAAATCAGCCCGGAAGTGACTCATCTTGTCGACCCTTGGTATAACCTGCTTCCTACCGGCCTGTCTCATGACTCGGAGAGGGACATACGGATAAGTTCCTCTCAAACCGATAAGTATCAGAAACGGTGCATCCCTGGATCGGGCAATGAATTATTCAGTAGGAAACCATTCGAACATCTATTGTACTTGATTCTCTTTCAGATTTTCAAACAGTTCTACCCATCCTTTGGCATCTTCCGGTTGAGCAAACATGTTGGGCATGTAGTTCATCCTTCTTGGTTGATGGAAGGCTATATGATCGTCCCGGTCCCTACGATGGATTTCCTGTCGGTACTCACCCTTTTGGAGGTGCTCCATGAGCCAGAGTTGGAGCAGCAAGTTGCAACCCTCGAAGTGTTTGGCTCCTTGTTGGCATTTCTCCAAGGCTCGGTATATCTCGGCAATAATCTTGGACACTATGATAAATGGTTGCCCGCCAATTCCTTCCATTAAGGTCTTGGTGACCATGGCTAGTCGGGTATAGATCCTCGCTTTCTTCATAGGAAATACTATCATCCCCAAGAAACAGAACATGAAGACAAAGACCCTTCTATGGATATGCCCCAATGATGTGAGGGCGAACTCATCAGGATAAGTACGGTAAGATTTGCTGTGACCGTACCTTTCGTACAAGTAGTCAAAGGGAATGTATGACTCCT
>NC_031990.1:49568800-49599564 GCF_001879085.1 Nicotiana attenuata | reverse complement strand
AATCGAAATGTAATGGGGCTGCAATTGATACGAAATGAGGCCAAATTTTAAATAGCCAGTTTTCCCCCTTTTTATTTTATAAAAATACTAAAAATGATTTTGAAAGAAAATTAAACATACTGGATCAGTTAATAATCTATAAATATTACTTTAAAAAATATTGGAACCAATTTCATAATTATAAAAATGCTATTAATTCTCAAAATAGGCTAAAATTACAATTATATGCAATTTGACTTTTAAAATACCAAATAAATTTGTAAAAATGTATAAAAATTACCCTAGCTATATTTTGGTATAAATATGAGAATAAAATAAGTTATTCACCAAGATGATAATTTTAGGAATAATTATTGGTTTTTGTACTGCTAAAATAGGGCAATAAATTGATTTAAAAATCTTTAAAAATTGGGAAAAATACTAAAACATTTGGATACACTTATATATGCATACATATGCTATTTTGAAAGGTATTTCGCATATAAAAATATAAAGGAAAAAATTGGGTGTCAACACACAGTTTGGCTCAACGTGAAGCCCAGATAGAGAATCCCATCGCTGAGGGAGAAATTTGGCACAACTGGGCCAAAGAAGGCAGCCCGGATTCACGATTTAGCACTAATATTTGAGGCAAATTACATCATTCAAGAAAATCTGGAGTTTGAACAAATACTGATAATCCTTGAATCAGATGCAAAGCACATTTTAATTCCCACATATATTCTAAAATGAAGATAAAATTCCTAATGTGAGATTTATTTCAACAAAAACCCAATAAGGGATTTTACTATATTGCCAAAATAGAACATTTCGTGCCCAAACAACAACAGACCCATCACTAATCATTACTGAAATTAAAACACTTAATGAATCTTCCCTGGAGCATCATTACCATTCATACAATTGGTCTAACTATCAAACACAACCAACTCTTACTTCAGTTTTTCATCAGAAATACCTGAGAGGACCTCAAAACATATGTATATGTTTGATAACATGGATTCAATAGGAAGCTCTCACCCAAATCCCATTCGAAAGTCCTTTTAAAATGCAGGATGCTCATACACGAGCAAAATCAGAACTAAGTGACAACTCTGAAATTATTAGACTACCACATATTACACTAATTAGACTAAGAGTCACAGTCCTCAATTAACACATATTACACTAAGTCTAAAACACTCTTGAATCAACTATATTCAAACAAAGTCCAAATCCAGCACTTAAAACCAAATGTAATATCAGGGAATGAAGTATACAAAATAAGCTAGACTAGAAAAACATGAATAAAACATGACAGAGTCAAGTAGTAATCAACAACAGGAACTAATGTTTGTCATTTAACTTCAGCTTGGTTTACAGATCTTTACACACTACAAAAAAAGCTCAATCAGGCTTCATTTCCAGTCACAGTTCAAAAGAGTACCTGGTGCAATTAGAGCAAAAGAAAAAGTGAGAAGATCAGCAGCAAAAGCAGATGCACTTCAGTAGATCAACAACAACAAATTCAGCTTCTTTAAACCATTTCGAGCCAGAATGAATCCACGATTACTTCAAATTTTGGAAACCCAAAGAACTACACACAATGCTTTAATGTAACAGTGTTTTTTTTTTTTGTATTTTTTCTTCTGATTCTTCAGACATTTTCAGTGTTTAGTATTTTCAGCCGTTTCTAATTTCTAAGCTCTTCTCCTTTGAAAATTCAGGAAATGGGGCTTTTATAAAGGGGTTTTAGGGCAGCAGTAAAGATTTTGCTAATTATCATTTACCCCCTTCCCCAATTTCATTATTTCCCTTCAAAACCCCAACGCAAAGCCTGTTTTGTTAAATTAGTCCCTTCCCCAATTTCCTTTTTGTTCAATCAACCCCTGAACTCTAAACCCAATTACTGAATTACCCATTCCCTCTTTCCTAGAAGCTTCCTTAGGCAGTTACAAAAGATTTCCCTGCCCAATTTCCCTAAACTACCCCTTAAACAGCTACTATTTACCTTCAGGTAACCAAAATTGGGTCGAGTTATCCCAAGACCCAGCCCAAACCCATGTGTCTCTACTATAGCCCAAACTTACAACTTCAGACCATCAGTCAAAGAGCACTGAAGCTCAAATGAACCGGGCTGTTCATGTTAAATGAAAAAAATGCAGGAGGGAAAAGAAATGAGTCTCAGAGAACTCAAATGATTCAAAAAAAAACACTTAATCAATATAACAACAATTTGAAACTTATGAACCAAACAAGTGAATCAAACAAAATAAACAACGAACAAACGACTTAAGAGTATTGACCCCAATTATATCCTCAACGAACTATTTCAACCAAGATCAGAAAAGAAAAAAAAATGACACAAAGAAGGAGAAATACGTACTGAAGCTAACAGAGACAGTCCTCTCTTAATAGACTTGCTGGTTTTGGTCTTGCATGAGGCCGATGGGCTTCGAAATGAATCAAAGTCCATGCTAGTCACTCGTTCTCGAGGAGAAAAGTCGACTGGCGTAGACTTCGAACCATTATCGGCCCAGAAGCTTGAACTTGACAAAGGGAGCAAGATTAGGGTTCACAGGACTTGAATCTTTGATCTGAGATTCGACGAACTAGGCTATGATTCGAGGGTAAAGGGATGGAGATTTGGGATGAGGGGACGAAGAGGGTTCTAGGGTGTTATTTTTGGGTGGATTAAGGCAGTGTAAGGTGGCGCCGCCGGCGAGTATGGTGGAGGTTCCAAGGCGGCGGGTCTTAGGGTTAGAGATGAGAGAGATGGAAGTGAAGAGATACGAGGTTCTCTGAAGTTTGGACAGTTTTAATTAAAATGAAAGGGAGCTTCACAGCCATTGGATGATGAAAAATGAAAGGATGAGATCGATTTAACACCAATGAACTCAAAACGACGTAGTATCGCCCCCATACTACGTCGTTTCAAAGGTCTTAATGACTGACCACTTGGACCGGGTATTGGGTGAAGCTGGGTCGGACTTGAGCGGGTATGGGGGGGGGGGGAATTCATTTGGGCCTGCCAAATTGTCCCAAATCACAACCCTTTTTATTTGACTCTTTTCATTTCTTTTAATCAATTTTTCCTTTTTCCTTTTCAAATTAAATCAAATCCTAAATTACTCTTAAACTAAATATTTTACCAAATCAAGATAATTACTCAAAATAATATTTATCACAACTAATTAATTCCCAAATTAAAAGAAAGCTACAAAATTCAAAGCTAAATAAAAAATGCAAAAATGAGTCATTTTTTTCTATTTTTGTCAGACAAATTAATTTACTAATTAATCTAAAATGTAAAATTAAGTCCTACATGCAAATGAAATATATATTTTTTCTGTATTTTCATAAATTAAATAAAATAAACGTGCACAGACAAATGCAAGCAAAAAAATGCTACAAAAATCCACGAAATTGCAAACAATGGGAAAAATTTATTTTGTTTGAATTTATAGGAATAATTCATATAGGGCAAAAATCACGTGCTCACACCTGGTATGATGCTGCATATCTTGGGGGCGATGGTGATGAAGAAGGGGATCGAGGTGGCCACGGTATCGGTTGTCAAAGCGATGGTGCTGAAGGTCCTAGTGGATCGGCGTCTTCATGAGCCTTTGTAAAAATGTTTATGAAATGGAATATCCAAATTGCTTTCTGCATCTGTCTCTTAGTCTGCGGTTAATTTATCTATACTTTCGTGTTTTTTGCTTGTGTTTCTTGTTTGAGCGAGGTAGATTCGTGTTTGAACTTAAATTTTATTACGGCCAAGAACCGGTAGGTGTTAGTTCGAACAAGGTCGAATGTACGATTACGTTCGAGGGCTGGTAGGTGTTAGTTCGAACAAGGTCGAACGTAATCTGAATATGATTACAACTGAGGGCCGGTAGGTGTTAGTTCGAACAAGGTCGAACGTAACCTAAATTCGATATGGCTGAAGACCGGTAGGTGTTATTTCGAACAAGGTCGAACATAACCTAAATTTGATTAAGGCCGAGGGCCAGTAGGTGTTAGTTCGAACAAGCTCAAACATAACCAGAATCTGATTACGGCCGAGGGCCCGTAGGTGTTAGTTCGAACAAGGTCGAATGCAACCTAAATTCGATTACGGCCGATGGCCGGTAGGTATTAGTTCGAACATAACCTAAATTCGATTACGACCGAGGGTCGGTAGGTGTTAATTCGAACAAGGTCGAACATAACCTAAATTTAGAAAGATGTGCTGATAAGTGCGAAGTTTGCCGAAACCATAAACTTTAAGCATCGTTTCTTTGGTCATACACTGGAGAAATAACAACAAACTTCAAGCATTGTTGTTTCGGTTGTACACTTGGAGAATTTACAAATTTTTGGGCATTGGCTGGCGTTCCAGTCCCAATCCCAGTCTATCTAGTCCTTTCATTGGTTGACCTGGAGAGTGCTTGAGAGGTCGAGCAATGAACTAGCCCTTCCGGTCCCATCTTTGCGTACTTTGACTTGAAGTATTCCCTTCATCACCTTGTTAAAAACCTTCTTGAGAAAACCCAATTGGACAAAATCCAAGTGAGGGAAAAAAGAGTACGACTTGGGGGACGCTTTATCTCTTAAAAGTTGAAGTACTTGAGGTGGGCAATCTTCCAGTTGATTAGTAGTAGCTTTCCTTCCATTGTTTCTAGTTGGAATGACCATTTGTTCGCTTTTGCCATGATTTTGTATAGACCTTCCCAATTTGTTCCTAGATTACTTTCCCATGGGTCTTTGCTTGCTTGTGTTTTAGCTTTAAGCACGTAGTCCCCGACTTTGAGCGGCCTGGCCCTTGCTTTCTTGTTATAATAGCATTTTGCTTGCTGTTTTTGGGTGATTATTCCTTATATAGTCTATGTCTCTTCGTTCTTCGACTTCTTCGAGCTCCTTCCTTTTGCTTTCGTCGTTGCTTGTACCGCTTTCTTGGGAGTACCTTAGGTTGGGATCTCCGACCTCGACTGGTATTATTGCAACGGTCCCATAGACCAAAGAGTAGGGTGTCTCTCCTCTGCCCGGTTTCGGCGCTATTCGATAGGCCCACAATACTTTGGTAATATTTCCGGCCACATTCCCTTTGTGTCTTCAAGATTTTTCTTCATGACGTTCAGTATCGACTTGTTGGAGGACTCTACTTTCCCATTGCCCGCGGGTGGTATGGCATCGAGAGTATTCTTTTGATATGCCATTTCTCAAAAAACTCGACGGTTTTCTTTCCCATGAACTGGGGTCCGTTGTCACAGCTAATGTCTTTGGGGAGGCTGAACCGACATATGATGTTTTTCCATATAAAGGCGATCACTTCCTCTTCACGTATGAGAGTGAATGCTTCTACTTCCACCCATTTAGAGAAATAGTCAGTTAAAACCAAAAGGAATTATATGTCACCTCGCCCTGTCGAGAGGGGGCCCACGATGTCTATTCCCCGTTTGATGAAAGACCAAGGTGAGGTGAGTGCGTGAAGGTGTTCACCCGCTTGGTGAATCATCGGAGCGTACTTTTGGCATTGTTCGCATCTTTTCATGAAGTCCGCGGCCTCCTTTTTCATGGTGCACCAGTAATATCTTGCCCATATGAGGCATCTGACCAGAGCCCGATTGCCGGAGTGAGGTCCACAATGGCCCTTGTGGACCTCTTCAAGGACGCGCTGCGTCTGATTTGGGCCCAAGCATTTTGCCAGAGGGCCGCCGTAAGTTATCTTATACAGGTCGTTGTGGATGATACTGTACCTGGTTGCTTGCATTCTTAGTTTCTTGGCTTCATTTTATCATCAGGGTGTGTGCCGTCCTGCAAATATGTAATAATACGATTGCACCAGTCCCAAGTTAAGTTTACAGTTCTTATGTCGATTTAATCAAGAAATGAGCTGAGGAGGTGGACTACATTTTTGTCTTTGGTTGCGATGCTTTTGGTGGCTGTGGCTAGTTTAGCAAGGCCATCCGCCTCAACGTTCTGTGCTCGAGAAATTTGGTCGAGCTGACATTCGTCGAACTCGGGCAGCAGCTTGCAGATTTCAGTCTAATATTTTTGCAATCTCTGTTCTTTGATTTGGTAAGTCCGTGTGACTTGGTTGACTACGAGTTGGGAATCACAACATAGTTTTAGCCATCTTGCCCCGTACTTGAATTCTAGTCTCAAACCTGCAATTACGTCGCATACTCGCCTTGTTGTTAGTCATATATCGGTACCTTATGGACTGGCGAATTACATAGCCTATTGGGACTTTGAGTACGAGTCCCAGTCCGGACCCTGACGCGTTAGATGCGCCATCGGTGTATAGGACCCAGAGATCTTGTGTTTGGGGGGAAGTTTGAGCGGCTTCCCTTTAAACTTCGGGCATTACTTTTGCGTTGAAGTCGCCGACGAAGTCCCCGAGCACTTGTGACTTTATTGATGTTCGCAGCTGGTACGTGATATCATGCTCGCTCAGCTCGATGACTCATTTGGCTAGCCTTCCCGATAGCCCGAGTTTATGCAAAATTCTTCTCAGGGGGAAAGTCGTGACGACCGAGATGGGGTGGCATTGGAAATATGGTCTAAGCTTTCGCGAAACTACGACTAAGGCCACAACCAGCTTTTCGAGGTGAGGATACCTCATCTCAGGGCTGACTAATTTTTTGATAATATAATAGATGGGGGATTGCGTACCTTTGTTTTTCTCGAACTAGGATTGCGCTCACAGCTACTTCGGATACAGCGAGATAAACGAGGAGACGTTCCCCTAGCTCTGGTTTTGAAAGCAGTGGTGGCGACGACAAGTATGACTTTAATTCCTTCAGGGTTTGGACACACTCCGAAGTCCATTGGAGGCCGTTATCCTTCTTGAGTACGGAAAATAATTTGTGACATCTATCAGAAGATCGTGAAATGAATCTTGATAGGGCGGCGATTCAGCCAGTCAACCTTTGAACCTATTTTTTTATGGTTAAGTGTTCCGGTATCCCCTTGGTGGCTTTGATTTGGTCAGGATTGACATCGATCCCTCTCTGTGATACCAGGAAACCTAGAAACTTTCCTAAGGCCACGCCAAACGCACACTTTAGGGTTCAGCTTCATTCTATATCGTCTGAGTATGCCGAAAGTTTCTCTCATATGGTCGATGTGATCTTCTTTCCTTTTGGACTTGACTAGCATGTCGTCTATATAGACTTCGATCATTTTGATGAGTTGGTCCTTGAACATACGCATCACCAACCTTTGGTAAGTTGCCCCCGCGTTCTTTAACCCGAAAGGCATGACCCTGTAGTAGTACGTCCCTTGATGGGTGATTGATGTGGTTTTTCCTTGATCCTCTTCTTTCATGAGGATTTGATTATAACCTGAATAAGCGTCCAAGAAGCTCAGTAGTTCATGCCTTCTGTTGCATCGATGAGTTGGTCGACATGGGGTAATGGGAGTGAATCCTTGGGCATGCTTTGTTCAAATCTGTGAAATCCACGCACATTCGCCATTACCTATTCTTCTTCTTGACAATGACCATGTTGGAGACCTACCGGGGGTACTTCGACTCCTTGATGGAGCCATTCTCCAACAGTTTTTCTACCTCTTCACGTACCGCGTCATTAATTACGGACTTGAATTTATGTCTGACTTGTCTTACTGGGGGGTGGAATGGGCCGACGTTCAGTTTGTGCGTGGCAATTTCCTTTAGGATACCTAGCATATCTGCATGGCTGAAAGTAAACAAATATGCATTATTTGCTAAGAATCGACAGAATTTACCTAGTTCCTAAAGTTTGCAGCCGATGTAATCTTTCTTACTGTGGTCATTGAGGTTTAATTGAACGGGGTCGAGGTCTTCTATGGTCGATCCTGCAGCTTTGACCATATCGGGGTCTCTGATGACATCCTCGCTGTCGTCACATGTCGACCTCGATCGTGTGATTGCTATGCCTCTTTTTCTTTGTCCTTATTTTGTTGAGTGACCGTGCTATCTAGGGCGATGCGGTAGCATTACCAGGATATGCGTTGTTCCCTTTGTATACTGAATATTCCCTATGGAGTCGGGAACTTGATGACCTGGTATAAGCTGGAAGGGACAACTGTCCTGGTGTGTATCCATGGTCCCCCTATTATGGCGTTGTACGATGTGTCTTGGTCCATGATGTGGAATATGGTTTCCAGAGTGACGCCGCCGGCCAGAATGGGGAGTGTGATTTCACCAGATGTCGCTCGACTGCATTGTTAAAACCAGTTAGCGTGATGCAACACGGTGCTATCTTATCTTCGAGTCTCATTTGTGCAAGTACTCGAGGATGTATAATGCACGTGCCGCTCCCATCATCTACCATAATGCATCTCACATCAGTATTTAAAATTTGTAAAGTGATAACAAGGGCATCATCGTGAGGAAAAGCCAAATCGTTGGTATCTGACTTATCGAAGATGATACCCTCTTCGACTTCGTCATATCGTTCGCAGGTGATTGACCGTTTGAGCTTGTGGGTAGTGGTGAACTTCACGCTGTTTATGGAAGCATCGTCACCATCGCCGATGATCATGTGGACGGTACGAGCTGGTGAGTGTGGCTTCGGCGGTCCTTCGTGTTGTTCGCGTCCTCTGGCAAAGTTTGTCCTCCCCCGGTCGCTCAGCAACTCTTTGAGCTGTCCTTGTCGTAACATGTTTACGACCTCTTGCCTTAGGGTGATGCAATCTTCGGTTTTATGCCCTCGTTCTTGATGGAACTCGCAGAGGGTGTCTGACCTTTTGGTACTCGGATCTGATCTCATCTTCTGCAGCCACTTTACCTTTGTTCCGAGCTTCTCTAGGGCATAGCCTATTTCTGTAGGTGACACACAAAAGTTGTGAGCGGATAATAAAGGGGGCATACCTCTTTCATTCCGATGAGTCCCTATCCTTGTTCTAGGTAGGCCTTCTTCGTAGTAGGAGGAGGACGCAACGACCGTTCTGACATACGGTTGATGACGTTCCCTGTTAGATCACGGAGCTGCGAGATCTCTTCTTATATCATTTCTTCGATCTTTTCTGGATTCGGTCTGTACCGAGGTCAGTCGATGAGTTGGTCCATTTGCTCGGACCTCGGCACAATATGCGTTGTGTATTTTATCCCAAGTGGTTGGGGGTACTTCATCAGTCCACTTAATAAATTTCTAGTCGCCCTCGAACCATCCCTGCTCAACCCGTTCTGAAAGGCTGTGACCACCATCCCTTTTGACATGTTCGGCAGGGTCATCCTTACTCGGTTAAATCGCGCGAGAAAGTCCCTCAATCCCTCTCTCGGAGACTGTTTAATAGCAAATATGTTGTTCACTCTCGCCTCGGCCTTCTTGGCCCCAGCATGGGCCATTACAAACTTATCGGCCATCTCTTCAAAAGTTTCTATGAAACGCGCAGGTAGTTGTGAATACCATGTTAACACTCCTCCTGTGAGGGTTTCACCGAATTTTTTCAACAAAATGGAGGACGCTTGTTCTTTGGCGAGGTCATTTCCTTTCACGGCGGTGACGTAGTGAGTCACATGATCTTCAGGGTCGGTTGTGCCATCATATATCCTGAGGTAGGGCGAAATTTTAAAGTTTTTGGTATGGCATGTGGGGAGGCATCATCACTATATGGTTGCTCGACGAACCGGCCTCTCTTCAGCAAGAGCTTAGGGGCGCCCGGTATTTTATCGACCCTTTGTTGGTGTAATTTTATTTGGTCCCGGAGTGCTTTGTTCTCATTCTCCATTTCCTCTATCCTTTTCAGAATGGCTGCAAGAGTGTCATTACCTGCACTATTAATGACATGGTGAGTAATGCCTGTCGTTGGAGGAGGAGGGAGTTGGTTGTCCTGCTCGTCTGCTTGTAGTATAACTCAAGTCCTTGCGTTTTCTGTAGCAGTGTCCCGAGCGGGCTTGTGGAGGACGCTGGTTAGCGTGTTAGTTAGCCATGCCTCAAGGAGCTTTTTTACAGCTGGGGACGTCTCCTTCGCCACAGATGTGGAGGCTCCTTTACGAAGAGATTTTGTGATACTACAGTGATGAGGAGGTGGCCCATCTCGTCTAGGGGAGGCATTGGGCGTTGCGTCTTCGTCTGCTGTTTCACAACTTTCATTGATGGCATTCATGAGGATGGTTGGGAGGTCACTTTTTATTCTCGTCATTTATTCTCTATTACCTGCCATATTGGGATTTGTGCACATAAAAAAAAGAGATTTTGTTTTGCTCTTTTTCTTTTTTACGTTAATGATCATTGTTGGTTGTAGATCTAGAAGAAACTAAAAATTTAACTAGGAAATCCCCACAGACGACGCCAAGTTGTTTGACCAAAAAATATAATCCTTGGTTCAAATAATTAAATTTTTGTGATAAGTGGTTAAACCTACTTAACAATAATATTTCTAGATGCAAGTTCCAAAAGCGTAATAAACGTTGGACAGATATGGTAGAGATATAATACTAGTGTGCAATAATTATTCCAAGTAGTGTGAGCAATAATAGAGCATTTAATAACAGTGAATAACAATAAATGGCATTTGAGTAAATAGAAGGAATGATTCACCCAATAAAGGATGAACTAGGTGGTTGTTCCTCCTCACAGTGATGAGTGACAGACAAACCTTGAATGTTCGAATTATTCTCGAATCTGATGGAAAGTAGGGAATAATTTGGACAAGAATCTTGATGAAAAGATCCTGCTTGTTTCTTAGTAAGAGAGAGAGAATATTTAACTAAAAGTTGGGTCTTACAGATAAATCTCCCGTGTCCCACATCATTGGTTCCTCTTTCTATTTATATGAGACGTATTTCTAATAAACCCTAATAGTAAAAAATGCAGAGAATATTCACTGGAATATTCTCTTTAATATCTTATTTCGAAAACCAGCTGTTAAAACTTCATCAACGATGTTCGACCCAGACTATTGTCGACATCTCGACCATGGCTCGCGTCGACTCTTTCACTATAAGCATTTATGCTCCCTGGCCCACCTCGACTAATGACGACTCAAGAATTCTTCCTTTAGAGTAATCTTATCTTGAATATTATCTGACAGATTTCGGCCCATACAATTTCTCTGTCTATTTTCCTTTTTTTTGGAGGGGGGGGTAAGCATTTTGGTTTAGAATAATATTATATATATATATATATATATATATATTATATATATATATATATTATATATATATATATATTATTTATATATATCATTACACCACCATATTGAGAGCTTAGGAGATACAAAAAATGAAAAGGTTTAGATGCTAGCAGACAGGAAATAAAGTTTTCAGTGACAAGGTTCTTATGGCAATCTCTTTAGTTGCCACCAAAAATAAGTGCCAAGTCACCAAATAAGTCATAGTTTCATCGTCGAACTGTTTATTTATGAAGTAGCGACTACTATATATATATATATATATATATATATATATATATATATATATGTATGTATATATATATATCACGTACACCACCATATTGAGAGC
The DNA here is from genome assembly GCF_001879085.1 of Nicotiana attenuata. Taxonomy (NCBI): domain Eukaryota; kingdom Viridiplantae; phylum Streptophyta; class Magnoliopsida; order Solanales; family Solanaceae; genus Nicotiana; species Nicotiana attenuata. The sequence goes on along the minus strand of NC_031990.1, from coordinate 49,588,151 downwards.
TTAGGAGATACAAAAATGAAAAGGTTTAGATGCTAGCAGACAGGAAATAAAGTTTTCAGTGACAAGGTTCTATGGCAATCTCTTTAGTTGCCACCAAAAATAAGTGCCAAGTCACCAAATAAGTCATAGTTTCATCGTCGAACTGTATGGCGTTATTTTGAGTAGCGACCTGAGTTAAATTTATTTTATTCACATTTATTTACTTTTTGTGGCGAGCTTAAGCCCACGTAAGCTATTATTATCATTCATGGCGATTAAGCTCGCCATAAAATGTAAACAACTACGCCACAAATAAATTTAACGTATCTCAGCTGTAAAAAAGGCGCCTAACTTAAATATATTTTGTGGCGCATTGCTTACTTTTTATGGCGAGCTTAGTTGCCATAAAGCTAATAGTAGCTTCTATGGAGATTAAGCTCGATACAAAAAGTGCCACAAATATATTTAAGGAAGGTCGCTACTTATTAAGGCAACTTGACACTTGCTTTTGGTGGAGACTAGAGAGGTCGCACAAACATTGTCACTTAAAATTTTATTTCTTGTAAATAGTTGGTGACTTTATTATGACTATTCCTTGGGAGGTGTTTGATGTATAAACTAGGAGGGAATTTGATTTTACACCATATGATCTCATTAACTATATAATTTCATTAAAAGAAAGTGTACGAGATAATGTATTTCCTTTTAAAATTCAATATTAAAGGGAATAAGAAGTTTTTGGATCTCGATTTGTACTTTAGGTGTCAAATGTGTTACTTAAAATGATTATTGATTGTAAGGTTTGATTTTTCCTTCTAAAAGGTTTTGCTTTCTAACAAGTCAAGATTCCTTCAAACCACTCATTTATATTTATATTGTTGTATATAAATATTAAGCAGGAGAAACTATTGAAATAATAATTGGAACTTCAATTTGATACGGACGACGTCATATCAAACTTTGAATCTAGTCCTCATTAAATGAATTTGAACATATCAAACTTGAGAAATTTATAATAAAATAGTATTGTTAGTAAACGATATAAATTTTTTTCAATATCTCAACATCAAAGGGGATCGTATAAATTGATTAAGAGTATTCTTTTCTCATTTAAAAATAGATTCACAGACGAAACTTTTTGTAATATTTTTTCCTTCCTTTGTTAGCCCACTTTGCAAGTTGTTGGTTTCTCTTTCAACGTCAATTTAGTTAGCCATAGGATCGACTACTCTTATGACATGGGATAAAATGTGTCATTTTGAAGAAAGTAACACTACAACAAATATAGTATTTGTTCCCCTAATTTGTCCTGTGTAGCTCCAACATGAAAGTGGTAGGGCGCGTCCCTGATAATTGCGTCGTTGTGCCTGAATTGTGAGGGCTCTTAGCCACAATGGATAGTTTAATGTGTCATCGGCGCCTGACCCTGAGATGCGAATCATCCAAGGCACATTAACATTCATAAAAATACAACACAGTCGCCCACTTGCCACGAATAAGGGTGTGCATAACGCTTCGGGCGAGATTTGGACTTTACCATTATAGTGAATAATGTAAAATGTAGTTATTTTAATGTGACAACAAATAGTTTTATGACTTTATTGTTATGGTAGGTAAAATTCAGTGGCCATTCGAGATATTGACTCAGTGCCAGAGTTTACCTGTAAATAACTGAGATCATCTTATAACAGGTTGCTTCATTGCAAGACCTGCGTGGTTGTCAATTTTCCATGATCTCATAAATTCAAGATTGATTTCCTTAACTTTGATGCTTGTAAATGTGTAGAAATTGCAAGTATTTAAATGATTCATCGATATGTTTGATTTAGCTATTTATATCGACTCTAAAGTGAAGGTACTTGATGCAGTGAAGCAAAAACATTGCTACTCTAACTCTGGAATCTGACTAATTGGAACTAGTTGCGCTGGATATAAGAAAAACAAGAAATACAAAAGACTATTATCAGTGAAGGGGATGAATAGCACTATAGCAGTAAATGTAACAGCAACTGTTGTTTACTCCTCGCTTTTCAGAAAACTAGCAAAACTTACATCTCCTGTTATTAGATAATTTTACACAGCAGACACATGAGTCATGAGGCAGTATAAGTTGTAGCAACCCCACAGAAACAAACACTTCTAGGATGAAGAAACAGCGTAGCAGCAGCTATTGTTTAGCTCCTCGCATACGAAAAACTAGCACAACTTACATCTCTTATTATTACATAATTTTACACTGTAAAAAGCTGAAGATTCATGAGGCACCATCAGTTGTAGACTCCGCAGGAATACTTCTTAACAGGTGAACAAGATGAGCGGACTTTGAAAATGCATGCCAAGACTGTGTACCATTCCTACTTAGAGAACTTCTCTCGATCATGTGGAGAAGAATAGTCGATATTTGGACCCTGGGGAATGATTCCATAAGGATTGATGGTCGGATGGCTCCCATAGTAATGTTTTTTGATGTGTTCCATGTTGACAGTACTGCTCATGCCAGGTATTTGGAAAACGTCTTTTGTGTAATTGAACAGATGTGGAAATTCACGTAGTAGCTTCTTGTTGCACTTGAAGTGGACAGCATACACCTGCAATTATCCAAAACCACTTGGATCAACTCCCTAATCTGGAAGGAAAGGGATTGGACACAACAAAATATCTGTCAAATGCTCATGCAATCATAAAGTTTGATATTCACCAACAAGCTTCTCAACCATATATCGAATATCATGTTCTCTTTTTTCCAAAATTTGGAAAGGGATCTGTTTTATTATTCTTTCTCTCGGTGGAAAAGTCATTGATCATACATCAAGATGAGTGAGATGAAAGTCGATATAAGCTATCAACAAAGAGTAAAAAAAATAAAAATTGAAGAGAAATTCACTCCATATAATATTGCTAGTCTTACTCTCTGGGGTTTTCTTCTCCTTAGTGAGTTAGTTCTAACTTCTAATTGACTCACATGCTAATATTATCAGTTTAACACTATCTTTGGTAAATAGCATATACCATGGAGCTTTATCCTATATATTATTGGTGAGCTTATCCATAATTTGGGTGAACCCATACTAGCTCAGCGCATAATTTGGGTGAACCCATACTAGCTCAGCGCATATCGCCAATGTAAACTTAGGGCTATGACAAAACCTAATCTAAGGGTTTAAATGTTTTAGTCTAAAGATTAAACCTTTAATTGCAGCTCTCAATTTTTTCTTAGTTTATGAGTCGCCCTTCGACTTAGCTAGGTCATTTAAGGTAGTAATGGAGTTATGCTTGGAAATCTTGGGTCCTCTCCCAGTTAATGCTAGACGCAATTCCTAGGAAATGGGAGGTCCATTTTTTGACAAATGTGAAGGTCATATTTGTGAATCACCCTAGCAGGGTCGCAGTGTGAGAAGATCCACTGGTTTTAATGATATCAATGTACTTATGAGCGGTTCAGACTGATTGGAGGGCAAGTACTGATGTGACCTGCTCATCATGGAGAGGTTGATTGCCACACTAGTAAGGTTTCGATGTTGCAGTGCATAGGAGGAATTTGAAGCTTTAGCATTCAAATGAACCCACGGTTAACTTTGGAATATAAACAAGTCTGGGAGTGTTTCATGAGTGCAAACTCAAAGGACTAATTCCCAATCTCTTAGGGTTTAAATCGTTTATTCTATGTTTTTTTGGTGGAAAGAAATGTCCCATTCGAAGATTAATACTTCAATTGCAGCTACCAATTCTTTTTCTTACTACGAGTCGCCCACTTAGCTAGGGAAGTCATGCTTGTAAATCTTGGGTACTTCCGCAGTAAATTATAGAGACAATTCTTAGAAAATGGGAGGTCTATTTTAGACCTATATAATACAAGGGCAAGACTATTGAAGGCCTATTTTTCAAACACCTTCCAAGAGTTCAGCACGACTACATGCCAAACATAGGCCTAGGCTTTCATAGATAGGTAGCTGTAATGAGAAGATCAACTGGTTCTATTGATATCAATGGACTTCTGTGAACAACGGCACAGACTTTAGGGAGGGTAAGTATTGATGTGATCTAACACCTGAAGGGGAAGATTGCCGCATCAATAAATTTTGAAGTTCCAGTACAAAGAAGTATCCAAAGCTTTAGCATTCAAACAAACTCAAGGTAAACTTTGTAATGAACCAATGATACTGAGGATAAGAGAGTACAAAAAGCAATCTCCTTCCTAAATATTCACTAGTTCCTTTTATTTTATTTTTTTTCCTTTTAGTGATGTTTCTAAAAGCTTTGACCAAGTGTTTGATGTTCAAAAAATTTCTCTTGATTGAAAAATTCGATATGTCGACACGTTTCAGGTCAAGTAGAAAAGTCCAAGACTTTTCTTCTTTTTTTTTTTCCTTGCTCAAATTAAAAGCATAGGTTGTTAGTTTAAGTCGCAAGAGTGATAAATTTAGTAATAAAAGTATATTTGTCAAAATTTAATTTGCTCATATTGAAATAAATCTGGTTTTTCTGGATTTGAAATAAATCTGGTTTTTCTGGATGGATAACATGGCTATTCTCTTTTTAATTTCGAGTAACCGCAAGATTTAGCTTCTAAATTTGATAAAACAAATAGAATTTCCTAACTCAAGAAGTGAATATGTGAGACTGAAAAGTCGTAAGAGTCCTAACTCATAAGAGTAAGTTTCTAATAGCATGTTTGGCCAAGCTTTTCCAAAGGCCGAAAGTGTTTTTTTTCTTCCCTAAAAGTCTAAATAATTCACTTTGGAAGGAACAAGGTCCATAAGAAAACAGTCACTAACCTCGTCAAACCTAATCAGGGTGACAAACAAACGAATATCTGCTTCAGTCACTTGATCTCCACATAAGTATCTCTGCTTGCTCAGTATCATCTCACATTTATCCAAAGTTTCGTACAGTTTTTGCACTGCCTGCAAGGACAGAAAGGAGATAAATTGTTCTCAGATAGAACTGATTGAAGAACTATAAGATTTAAGATGCTTAAAAAACTACTCCAATTTTTAGCCTATTTCTAAGTGAGGTAAAAGTTACCTCATCGTATGGCTCCTGCTTCTTTGCAAAACCACATCGATATACTCCATTGTTTATTCCATCATATATCCACTCATTTATTTCATTGATTTGGGATTGCAAATGAGGAGGATAAAGGTCCAGAGCTGCATTCCCAGCTATGTCGTTGAATTCACTATTAAACATGCGTATTATATCTGAACTCTCATTGTTCACGATTGTCTTCAGTTTCTTATCCCAAAGAACCTATTAGAAAAACCAGACCATCAATCAACAAAAAATTGACATACAATGCAAATAAATGTTAATAAAGATTCTATTTATCAATAAATCATACCGGAACTGTGTATTTTCCAGAATAGTTTGTACTTGCAAACTCATATAGCTCCCTTATGTTTTTGGCTCCATTAAGAGGATCAGGCTCGGCTCCTGGCTCCTCGGCGCTTGAAGAAGCAAAAACCCACCCCATGTGCTCATCACTGTCCTTCGTCCTCTCCCATTTAGATTTAACAGACTGCGAGCCAAACACAGAGGAAGAGATTGTTAGGAATCCAAACTTGAGTCCAGCATATAAGTTCATTCAACTGCTTACTGTGAAACTAATGGCTTGATCAAGTCCTTTGATGTTCAAGTAGGCAAGACACCTTGATGCCCATGGGCAAGCATATGATATGTAGAGATGGTACCTCCCAGATTCTGCTGGAAAACGGGAACCGGGATCCCTTGAGATGATATTACGGAAGGTTGATGCAGTTCTCTCGAATGCACCAGTTGCTGACATCTCATCCAGAGCGGAACGCGCCATTTGTAGACTGTGCTGGCATTGACCAGTAAGATCAGATATTAGTATAACCTTTCATCCTTTCAAACGAGAAGCATAATTGAGCATGATCCCGAATCTAAAGAAGATGTTATTTGTTCAACAAAGCACGCGACACCTTAACTTATAATTTTAGAGAAGTTATAAATTATGCAGCCATTATATTCAATTGAATAACACTAACATATGATCCATATTCCTGTTAGTGGAGAGAAATATAACTACTATGCAGAAAATAGAAAATCCTATCACTGTTTCCCTATCATTCTTACTCAGACACGATTCATAGTTCATATCAAGAACTTATAATCTGGAAATACACTATAAAGTCAGAATCACAATTCCTCATAAGCTAATTCTAATACCCTTTTTCCTACCCTTTTCTCTTTGTGGGACCCTGCTCAATTTTCTGAAAAGGGCACCAAGCAATTCAACAAAGTAAAACCCCTTCAGACTCTAGAACAGACTAAACTATCAGCTAAAACCCGGAATTAGAATTAAAATTTACACACAAGAATAAAAATATAAAGATTTTTTTTTTTTCGTTTTGTTATTAACCATGCAAATTCCCCTGAGCGAGTAAACCACAAAGTCAAGAATTCCTCTAAGAACATGGAATTAGCCATCTTGTGTAAAGGGTTTCAAAATCATAAAACCCTATAAAAATGATATAAAACACATCACCCACTGTGCTGCTGGAAAAAGATTAAGAACTGAAATTAAGTTGATTACCTTGAAGGAGAGCTGTTGGAATCCAGAAGTGTATTTCAGTGCTGTTTGTACTTGGATTTCTCTGTTTATAAAAGGAACGTTCATACTTGTATATATGAAAAATATGATCAAATAATAAATGCAAAGTACTACCTGTGTTAGTTTATTTTTATTGCTATTATTGTTTATACTTTGAATCTTGAGAATGGCACTTATAATCACGATACACTAGTAAGTGGGGAAATTTTCTATTGTTTGGAACTATTAATCTAATCATCTTTCCACTAATTTTGAAGAATTAGTAGACTTGAATTGAAAATTTTTATTAGGAAGTTTTAATATTCGAATGAATTAATTTTTTAGCAAATTCGATATTATAATAAAATTCTTTATTTATTGACTTTGGTCAAATTCGATGGCAAATTGGAAATTAGTTGGTGATAATGATTTTGGCAAATTTATGATGACATAAAGAGTACTGTGTTGAATTTCTTATCTTTATTATTTAAAAGGAAATAAAAATGTATTACTATGTTTTACGTTAGACCAAGATTAAGTTATGGCAAAAGTAATTGAGTACTCAAGTTCTCTTTTGCTACTTGAGGCTCACATCATTAGTGACCGCATGCTTTGTCCATCCAAAAGTAGTTGTTTCTTTCTCTATTTCTCATTTTGTTCGATACCATCATCATCATCATCATCATCATCATTATAAGAGTCGAGATTTCGTGAAATTTAAATCAAATGGATATATATATGTCGTAAAGTTTAATTTATTATTGCAGTTTTTTGATAAATAATGCTAAAAGGTACGCAGTTTTTTTTTTTTTGATAAAAGTTTTATCCTTAATTGAATAATCTTCAAAAAAATAGATACATAGACATTCTTTTAAAAATAAAATAAATAATAGAAGAGTTGTATCATTTTGACCGATTCCTAAATATATTAGCTTTATAAAGAACAATTTAAAGCATAAACAAATTAGTCATCTAATTTAAGATAGATGGTGCATTCAACCAATATTTCCGGATAAAACGATAAAGATACAAAATTAACAACCATTACAACTAATGCATTGAAGTGTGGTCAACCGAATACTCTTCGTCGAAAAATTATACTATGTATATAAAAACTTATATGGTGTATTTAGGTCAAAAATTATTTTTTATGTGTATATTACCATTTGCCAAATTCTTGGATTCGCCACTCCATACCTCCCTCTCCTAACCGACCCTTTCTAAAATACTCATAAAAAATCTTTTTTTATAAAATCTTTAGAACCTTACCTTTTCTTATTAGTCCACATAGATAAATTTAAATGGACAAATTGATTAGGCCGAATAATTCCATATGTTTAGGAATATCATTATTTGATTGATCTAAGTTCATCAACGAATTTTATCAACTGCAGCAAAGAAAGAAACTTCATAAGTCAAAATAGGAAAAAATCAAAATGCCTAGCAACTTTTTCTATGGATATAAGGCTTTAATTGATAGAGATAGAGGAAGCACCGTAAAGATCGATTATCTCATCTTCACACTGGATTAAACTAAAGGATCAACTCAGATGAAGATCCGCAAATCTGAATAGCTGCAGTTGAGAAAATGATAAGCAAAACAAATTGCTAAGTGCAAAGAACCTACATGGGAGAAGATCGTGAAAGTAAGACACATAAATTGTAACGAAGGGAGTACATGACATGTTCTTAACAATACCAAAAAGAAAGAAAGACGAAACACTACAGCTCCTTCGCACTTCCACTACGTATCACCTCCTCAACAGTAGCATTTCAACAACAGCAACATCCATACAGCAATGCTAGCTTTTATCCTGGTATGGTTAGCATTCTTTCTCGTACCATGATTGGGAGGCTCCTCAAGCCAGTAACTTTTTTCGATTTATGACATCGAATTGATAGTCACCACTTTTGTAAAATGCTTCATCCTTCACAAACTCACTAAGAGACAGCGAAAGAACTTAAGATTGGATTGTCAGTCCGGAAATGGATGCAAAGATAAAAAATGATGACGCTTAAATGCCTTGAACACGCTAAGAATCGTTGGACTGGTGACATTTCATGTGAACATAAATAGTTTGAACATGCTAAGAACTGTTGGACTGGAGATATTTCATCATGTGACACATATGTGCAATGGTGGTTTTATGTAGCCTGCAATGTAAACCACCTCTGTCAACAAACATGTGTGAATCCTCTGTCATGTATCCTTTTCTTCTAATCTCAAGAATTTGCAATAATGATATGAGAAGACTTTATCTTACCATGATGTTTAAGCATCAAAATCTAAATGAAACACCTTTCATACAAGCAGGCAGCAGCTACTTAGCGATGACTTGTGCTATGGATCTCCTTCATTAGAATCATTACATACGACTTGACAGCTGCATAGTGTGCTAGCCAACTTCTGACATTTAAAAGAAGGGAAGTAAAAAGGCTTATTGGTATTTGTTGTCAAATAACTGTCCTTCATCACCTCTCTCCTGCTGTATAATACTTTCTGTATACTTTTGTTCTCCTTCCCCAATATTGGACAATGATTATGTGAATATTAAGGAAAAGAAACTTACCTGATTTTCCTACTATAACAATTTTGCAACTGTTAACTTCCTTCAAATATCAACGGGGCGTTTGTGGAGCTTCTCTTTCCAGCAACATCATCACAGTAAAACAATTGAAAGAGTTACACAACTTTCCCTGGAAAAGAATCTTCCTCAGCTTGGTCATCTGCCCCAACACATGATCTACAAGATCAAATAAAAACACTGCAAATAAAAGAATGCTACTTGTATGCTTAGGAGAACCATTATTCATGAAAAACCCAATTTTATAAATAAATAAATACATAGAAGAACCAAAAAACCAAGTCATTCAAGGAACTAAAATGGTATCAAATGAGAGATGATGGAGGATCTTTCCATTTTAGACTTGGAAAATTCTTGCCGTTCTGTTGATCCTCGATTCCACATTATGGGAACTATCAAGAGATTCTAACCTTAAGTGGGCAAAGATATCATTTTTAACCTGCTACTTGCACAGCCACCAAATAGCCTTTCGGTTGTCGTTCAGCAAGCCACAAGATCATTCTGCCATAGATTCTCCTGTTTAAGCGAAATCATACTTATTAGAATGAGCCTAAACAAACTCAATTGGAACTGAAATGCTTTGGCAGTAAACGGGAAACAAATAATTGCAATACTAAAGGAAAAAAAGTGTAGTTGATTGGGCACCTACATAAAGCAAGACACATATTTATAGCAAAACAAGCAAAATTAACAAGCATACAAATCTTACCAAAATCTTTTGTTATTCTCTCATTCATACTGGACACAAGGTCATAGTTATTGCTTTCATAGCACACAGACATAAAGGCTGCAAGAGTTACTCGATCCACACTCTGTTGTTTGTCCAACAGTTTGTGGAAAAATAGAGCAGCTACATCCACATTTTTTTCACTGCAAAGCTTCCTGACTAGGGTACATACAGTTCGAATCCAAAGTTTTTTGTCTAATCTATCTAAGAGGTCCATGGCAATGGTTGGTTCATTGCTCTTGCAATACTCATAAGCTAAAGTCAGCCGTGTTACTTCACATGGGGGAATCCCTTTATCCGTCATTGAATTGTAAAGTTCTCTAGCTTCATCCAACTTTGACTCCTTACAAAGCCCACTAATCAGAGCACCATAAGTGAGGCTATCAGGTACACAACCATATTTTCCCATCCTCTGGAAGTACTTCTTGGCCATGGCCACATTTTTATCTCTACAATATCCGCATATCATTGAAGTACAAGTCTCTTTGGTAGGTGTTAAACCTAAAATTAGAGCATCATCAAAGAGCTTTTCACTGTCTTTCATTTTCTTTTGCCTACACAAGGCAGCAATTAATGCGGTGTATGTATGCATATCAGGGCTGATACCAGCTTTGACCATCTTATTGAAAAGGGCAAAAGCTTGTCTGTTATCTGCTAGCTTGCAGCTCTGAGATATGAGAATGGTGTAAGTCACTAAATCTGGAGAGATTCCACTTTGCAAACCTTTCTTCAGCATCTTATAAGCCTCTTCAACCCTTCCCTTTTTACATAGACCATCAATGACTGCGTTATACGTGAAAATGCCTGCTGTCAAACCCTTTTCATCCATCACACGCAAGAATTCATAAGCAGTATCAAAGTTCCCCACTTTACAGTACCCATCAATGAGAGCAGTGTAGGTGTTGGCGTTAGGGACCAACCCTTGTTCTTGCATTCTGCTCAAAAGCATCTCTGCTCGGTTCAATTTTTCCTGTTTGCAATACCCAGCTATAATGGCTGTATAAGTATGCACATTAGGCTTGTAATTGTCACTCTTCACAAGCTTTAGGAATAGTCTAAATGCCTTATCCATCCAGCCCTTCTTGCAAAGACCGTCAATCAGTGCCGTATGAGTGAAAACATTTGGTTTTAAACCTTTTCTAACCATTTCCTCTAACAACTCAAACGCATGCTTAATTATCCCTTTCTTACACAATCCATTTATCAAACACGTATAATTGATAACATTTGGAGCCAGCCCCAATTCAACCAATTGATTGAAAATCTTCAATGCTCTATTAACAGACCCCTTTTCACAAAACACACTCGTGATCAAAGTGCACGTCGCATTATCAACAAGAAATCCCCTTTCTAGCATTGCACTCAGCCACCTATCAGCCTCTGCAACTCTTCCCATCCTACAATAAGCAACAACCATTGACTCGAAACAAAAAGAATCAGGACACACTCCTCTGTCACACATTTCACCGAACACCTTCTCTGCCATCTCAACATAGCCCATCTCAGTAGCAACACTAACAGCAGAATTCAAACTCTGAGCATTCAAAACCAACCCTTGATTTTGCATCTCAAACACCATATCTATAGCCTCTTTCAACATTCCAATTTCACCGAAATTCCTTAACATAAAATGCATTACTTCATGGGCTTTCTCAAAGTTTCCATTTTTAATCAAATACATAGCTAAAACTATATAAAGCCTCATAAAATGCCTGAAGTTCACATACCCAATTGCCCAATAAAAGAAGCTCAATGCCAGCATTGATCCTCCTTCATCAGCAAGAGAAGCAACAACTGTTATAGCCTGTTCTTGAGTCAAATACTCAGAATCTATAGGCAGTTTCAACTTGGGAGCTGTGGATTTGAAATGGCTATTTTCTTGAATTTTGCAATATGATTCACACACTAAAGAACAAACCCTTTTGACAACTGAATCAAAATCTGAAGAAGATGAAGGTAATGGGTTTGTTGTAAAATAGTCAATTTTGGTATGGCGCCAAGAGGGATTAAAAGTGAAGATGTGGTGAGGTTGGGTGAAAAGGAGGCCATTGAGGAGTGTGTTAGAAGCTGTAAAGTGGTAAAATCTGTAGAGACGATGCAATGTAAAGGAAATCATGAAAAATGTTTTATTTTGAGAGATTGTTGGGGACAACAGCGTTCACAGACACACAGGATCTAATATCAACAGGCGGTACTTCAAATATTCCAGGCTACACTTTATATTTCTCAAGTGTCAGAGTTGGAACAACGGATTTAAAAAATAAAAATTATATATGTGAAGAAGCCAAAAAAATTCAACATTTTATATATATAATTTTTTTAAATAATCTTATATACATAATTACACATTATATTTCCCGACGAAAGGGATTCGGATAAACCCTTCTTAGGCCCTCTAACTCTGCCACTGCTTGTTCTAGTTATGTATCATCAAAGAGTTGACATTAAGAGGGAGTTGATGAAGAATAGTTTGTTATAATTTGTTGGAAAGTACGTGGGATTTAAGTGAGTCCACTTCTGGAGCCTTTTAATCTGTCTTTTTATATATTTAATTTAGAATACATACTCTTGTATGTGTGCAAATACATATAGATATATATTAGGAATTTTTACCTCATATAGCAAAGGATAATACCTTATTTATTTTAAATAAATACCATTTAAAAAAATTATATTCTATAGATACCTTTTAAGGTTTATAGCAAAATATTTAATTTTGGTTACCTCCTAGCCCTAAGCCACTAAATACGCTAGTCAGTTACACTATTTTCTTTCTCTCTCTCTACTTTGATACATCCCATTCTCTTCCCCATCCCATTAAAATTCCTACAGTACGTTTTCACTTCCGGATCCATAATCAAACCCTCCGACCCTAAAAATCAACCCTACAAGGATCGATTTTGATAAAAAAATCCCCTATAACCACAATTACAAGGATCCGTTGCAATTACAATTGCAGAAGATCTTCCTTGCTTGCCTTCATGAACTTCGAACCATTAAACATTATCAAGGACTGTGAACTTCTCTTTGATAGCATCCTTAAGAGAGAGCCAGATTCTTCGTCCTTACGTTGCAATTACAATTACAGAACATTATCATGCTGTATTTTCATGTATTTCATTGTATTCATTGTCTTTTTTTCATTGTAATTCAATGTATCTCGTTGTATTCCGTGTATTTCATTGTATTCACTGTCTTTTTTTCTCATTGTATTTCAATGTATCCCACTGTATTATATGTATTTCATTGTATTCACTGTCTCGCTATATGCCATGAATGTATTCATATTTTTTTTTAATTAATATAATTTTATGTATTTAGATGTATTATATAATTTCTCTGAAGATTGCTATGTTTTTGGGTATTTTTCGTTTGAGAATCTTTTTTATAACTGACAATACAAAATTTGTGTGTTATAATTGAGTTTGTTGAGTTATATTAGGAGTATATTATGTTAATTGATTCACTTTCCGTTTTAAAAACAGTGTAATCCCCTATTTCACGCCGTGAATACAGTCGAATGCAATAATCTGTCCAGCTGCAATTAGGGCTGTGCATTTGGATCGGATATCCGAAATCCGATCCGATCCACTCTATTTCGGATTTTTGGATTTCGGATTTCGGATTTTCGGATTGGATACGGATTGTGTTTTATAAAATTTCAGATTTTCGGATTGGATTCGGATTGGTATGATCTAAATCCGATCCGATCCGAAGTCCGAAACTATATGTACCTATATAAATACTACACTAAAATTTTAGGGTTAGGCTTATTCATTTTTTACACACCCCCTCACTCACTTAGATTTTTCCGCCTTCTTCTCTTCAGTGAAGACTGAAGAGTCTCAAAGACTCAAAGTCTCAAACTTCTGATTTTACTTTGATTTTTATGTCTCTTTCTTCCGCCTCTCTTCCCTTCTCTTATGTCTTTTATGTCTCTTTCATGTTCTATTTTTCAACTTTTGATTTTACTTTTTTTTTTTTTGGTAGATGGAAGACGAGACAGAGACACCGAATAAACTTCAAATTGTTGAAAATTTTGGTGAAAGAGATGCTTCAACTGATTCCACAACCAACAACAGTGAATCTCAATATGGTTGTATGGTGTTTTAGGAGATGAATGGTGTTTATTCACTCAATTTTTTTGATTATGATTGAATGGTGCTTTAGGAGATGAATGGTTTTTTCTGATTGAATGGTGTTTTAGGAGATGAATGGTCCTAAGTCCTAACCAGCAATTTTGTGACAATCCAATCCGACAATCCGAAAAATTATCCGATCCAAAATTTAAAATCTGATCCGATCCAATGTTAATTAGGATCGGATTCGGATTGCCCTTTTCAGAATCCGAAATCCGAAATCCGAATCCGAAATATGCTAAATCCGATCCAATCCGATCCGTGCACAGCCCTAGCTGTAATCCCATGTTTCACTCCATGAATACAGTCGAATACACTCGAATACAACAACTAATTAGCTGGACTTCCCTGATTCACGCCTATTTTTGCTACTGTATTCATGAATACAATAGCTTAAATACATCAAATACATCTTATAACCACAGAAAAGGTATCTATAATCCATAATATAGCAAATGGTATCTATAGATAGCTAATTACTACTAAAAGATAGTGCTTTATGAAAATTTCTCTATATATTAATATCAAAGAATTGGACTTGGGCCTTGGGAGGTTGGACCTAAAATAACTGTTTTGCATTTTTATTTATTAAATAAAAATCTGTTTTATTTGAATTTTAAATTTTAAATATATCTGAATTTAAATAAATACAAAGTATATTCTTGGTTTGTTGTATCCTAAAGAAGATTGTTTGTGTTTACTCAATTTATACATATTCTTTTTAAGGAAAGTCGTCACGCCTCAAAACTTCTTCAATTTTGTTTTCAATTTCTGATTTTTCCTAACAGGGGAGGCTGGGAGCAAGGTAGAATCGAAGTTTCTCATTTATATTCTCGCATTTATAGTTCAGCTTCACTAATTGTAGTTTGTTAGATCTCAATAACAGTTCCCCCTCCTATGTTTTTTTTTGCATTTGCTTTGAGAATTTTGAACTCATGATTTCTCTGATACTCGCTCCGTCTCCTAAATGTGTCGTGATTTACTTGTGCACACCCCTTAAGAAAGAATAGTTTTTGACTACTTAATCTTATTAAATATTTTTTCAATTTATGTATCATCTCCATCAATAACATTATCCATATTTTTATTAAATGTGAATGCAATTGATTTGCTTTATAGAATATATGAAGAGACACCTAGGATAAGATTAATTGAACTTGATTGTGATCGACTTCGACAGACTCCTTTCCATAAACGAACGATTATTCAAAGTTCAAAGCATTTTGAATTAAAGTGTTTAAGATTACAAGGTAGACTTCTTGGTATTTGAATAAAATTATCCATAAGTAATGTGTTTGTCTTCTAAGATAATTAATTAATAAGGGTAAAAAGAAAAAAATATAATTAATTTTGTCTTGAACTTCTAAAATGACAAATAATTTGAGACAACTATTTTAGTAACCACGACACATATTATGAGACAGTGGGAATATAGCAAATTGAGATGTGTGCACGTGGGCCTTTTGGAGTGTTTTAAGTATAGTCATAATTATTTATGACTTTCACATTGCACAATAATCTCCAAATATAATGTGCAATTGATGAATCAAGCAGTTTAAGTGTTTCAAGGTAACAATTTATCAATTGCAAGGGATTGGAGTAAAAATGACGTGTAGCAGCCACTAATTAAGGGTGTCTTTAATTTTTATCCACTAATTACAATGCTCAGCAAAAATAGCCACTACTAATAGGGAAAAGACACATTTACCCTTTCTTCAATGCGCTTATAATGCCAAAATGCCCAAAAATCCTTTTTTTTCATTCAGTCGAGGGAAAAGAATTTGAGAGGGGTTTCAGGGCAAGTTGCATATTCTCTGCTTCTTCATCATCCTCTCGCATGCAAAGGATCTTTAGTTAATCTTCCTGCTCCTTCATCTTCTCTGCCATCTTCTGTGAATCGTTCGCGACTGGTAATGTGTGTGTTTTTTTTTTATGCATTTTTGTATTTCTAAATGTGTAATCGGGTTCAATGCCGTGTGAAGTATGTTTGAAATTGCAAAAAATGATCATTATATGTTGATTCAGTGTCGGAGATGTAGTGTGATTGTGTTATTCAGAAATTTTTAGGGTTGAAATGTGAAATGTGTTTGTGGTTGATTCAATATATTTGATTATGTAGGTATATTTCATAAAAATAGTCGTAGAAATTCATAAGCTTACTGTGTTTATGAATTTTTAGTTAACTGTGTTCCTGAAATATAAGAAAGAAACGTCATTAAATTTTGAAGTTGGAACTCAAAGTTAAGGACTGATTGTCCTTAACTTTTGCACATGAAACTTGAAGTTAAGGACCAAATGTCCTTAACTTTTGAACTACAAATTTGAAGTTTAGGACCTATTGTCCTTAACTTTTGAACTTTAAACTTTATGTTAAGGACTGCTTGTCCTTAACTTTTGTATGTGACACTTGAAGTTAAGGACCAAGTCCCTGCAACTAACTGTAAGTCCTAATCTTTGTTTTCTTTTTCCTTCTTTTGTAGTGTGATAATGGAAGGAGATCGTGTGTTCGACTTTGATGATTGGCGTAATTTTATGGTGTATTGGAAAGGAGATTTACAATATAAGGAAACAATTAAAGGTTTTTTGTCGAATAGCCAGTGGAAGAAATTGAGGGATGGTATTTTTGGCAACTTCTTCCGATTACAAAGTGTAAAGTTCTCTGGTAAACTTATTCACTGTATATTGCTTTCAGAAATTGTAAATAATGAACCTGATTCAATGACATTCAAGGTATTTGATCGTGAAATTAAGTTTACCCGTGACGCATTTCACATAATTACTGGTTTGAAGTCTTATTCGTCGCTCGACATCAAAGGTTTACATGAGAAAGAGAATAGGCTTTTAAGAGTCTATTTCCCTGGAAAGGATAGAATTGAGTTGGGTGATTTGTTTAGTTTTATTTCTAGTCACCCACATGGTACAGCTTCATCATTTGTTGGCAGCGATGATGATGCTTTGAAGTTGGCAACAATCTATTTTGTTGAATCTGTTTTGATGGGCAAGCGGAAGAATAGGAATGTGTCCGATCAGATAATGAAAATTGTCGACGATGACGCACTCTGCTCTTCCTTCAACTGGGGCTCTCTTTCTTATGAGACGCTATTAAAATCATTGAAGAGTTGTTTGAAGCCAAATGAGAATGAGATTGAGAAGGAGAAAGACAAAGATAAAGAGAAGGATAGCTACACTATAGTTGGCTTTCCTTTTGCCTTTTGTGTTTGGATTATGGAAGTACTTCCTATTTTCCAAGAAAAACAATTTGTGAACTTCAAAGAATCTGGTTATCCTCGGATGTTATGTTATTCTGAAATGAAGTCTCCACAGTTTGATGCTCTTTGTAGAAAATATTTCCATAATGAAAATGTAAGTTAATGTAATCACTATCTATTTTTTTGTTTATTTGTTTTAGTTGTGAATACTTATGTTTACTTTTTCTTATATAATAGTTGTTTAAGTTGATCGAGGTGTCACCATTCATTCCTGTTGAAGAAGAAGATACAGAGCCTCTTAGTGTGGAGGATCCAATTTCACAAGATCAAAGCTCAAGGTCTTCTTCCACACAATTTGACGAAGCCATACTTAAGGAAATTGTTAGAGTATGTGTTTCTGCCTTTGAATAGTATTAGTTTTTTATTTGATTATTTCTTACTTACGAACACTTTTTTTTTATTTTATGTTTTTTTGATTCAGAGATTATCAGAGAGTTTTAAGAAGGATTTGCAAGCTGAAGTTACTAGAGTTTATCAGAAAATAGCTGTAGCAGAAAAAAAGATTGAGAATGAAATCATGGTATTTTCAGTTAGTCTAACTTTAGGACTTTGTGTCATTAAATTTTGAACTTGGAATTGAAAGTTAAGGACTTCTTGTCCTTAACTTTTGAACTTGGAATTCAAAGTTAAGGACTGCCTGTCCTTAACTTTTGAACTTGGAAATGAAACTTAAGGACTTCTTGTCCTTAAGTTTTGAACTTGGAATTCAAAGTTAAGGACTTCTTGTCCTTAATTTGTGAACTTGGAATTCAAAGTTAAGGACTGCCTGTCCTTAACTTTTGAACTTGGAAATGAAACTTAAGGACTTCTTGTCCTTATGTTTTGAACTTGGAATTCAAAGTTAAGGACTGCCTGTCCTTAACTTTTCAACCTGTAAATCAAACTTAAGGACTGCCTGTCCTTAAATTTTGAACCTGTCCTTAACTTTCTAACTTAGTTTCTTTCTCAGGATTTAAAGAAAACTCTAGGATCAAAGCTTGATACTTTGTTGAACATTTTTGGGAAAGCTGATCAAATGAACACAGATAGAGAATCTAGTGTTCCAATTAGAAAAGATGGAGTTGATGATCATTGTCGTGCTACAGAGCCTATTGTTACAATCAACGAAGATGCAGGCGGTGATGAACGTGATGATATGGATGTGGATGCAGAAGTGCAGTATGAAAGCGATTTTAGAGATGCACATCTAGATGATGAAACTGAGAACGTTACTGATATTGGGAAAGGTTAGATATAGATTTTGAATTTTTTTTTTTGAAATTTATATTGAATAGAGAAATACATATAAACTTTTTTGTGATTACAAATATTTGTAGAATCTACTGATGGAGTGGAAGTTGAAGATGTAGGTGAATTTCAAGACCGGGAAAATCCAAAAGAGAAAGGAGAAACAGAGAAAGGAGAAACAGAAAAAATTTGTAAATGTGGATTGCAATCTCAGGAGGATTTATCAAGTCCATTGGGAACAAGTGTCAGCGGGATTGTATGCAAATGCTTAGAAGGAACATATGATCTTTCTACACCTCTGTCATACAAAGAAAAATTTGGATTTCAAAGTTGTGCCAATCAAGGTTAGATAAAATTTTCATTATATATTGTATGTTAGTTTCAGTGAATTATTAGAATGGGTATTAATTGTAAATGTTACAGAATCTTTTGAAGCTGGAAGGGAAGAAGCTGGAGTGGAGTATCAAGAGAAAAGTGGAATACAATCTCAAGACGTACAAATTACTGAAGGAACAAGCAGAAGTGAGATTGGTTCCAAATGCATAAATGCAACATGTGATATCTCTAGACATCCCTCTCTTAACGACGATATTGGAACCGAAAAAAATGCTAGTGAAGATAATGATATAATTGGGATGATGTTGACTATTGCAAATGGTTAGACAGTATTTTATTTTATTTTATATATGTTTGTTTTATCAAAGATTATTAACAAGTACTAATTGTGTTAGCTCTTGTAAATATTTTTGCAGAATCTTGTGAACAAGCAACTGAAGCACAGGGTGAACAATTGCAAGATGATGAAAAATGTGACTAAGTTGGAAAAGAAAAAGAAATGATGACAGTAATATCTTAGCTGAATTGTCTCTTAA
>NC_031990.1:49491140-49560650 GCF_001879085.1 Nicotiana attenuata | reverse complement strand
AAAGTTAAGAACATACAGACAGACTGTCCTTAAGTTTTGAAATTGCAAGTCGAACTTACGGACTCCTGTACTTAACTTTTAATCTTTGAACTCAAAAGAAATAAAAACAAGGTAAGAAGAAAGAAATTTTCAAAATTCAGACATCTGCTCAAATAAGAATAATCTAAATGAATCCAATTTATGGCAAAAACTAAAAAGAGTCGATAAACATAAGTGGATATATCTAATCTTCTCTATGCTTTCTTGAAAATGGATGGAGAGCAGGAGAATATATACAAGATGTTCTATTATGACCAATTCTTCTGCAACGACCACATTTGAATGTTATTTTTGATGGCTCGGTAGCAGGAATATGCCTTTTCTTTTGCTTTCTACCTGGTGGCACTTTGAAATCTGGAGGTTTAACAATTTGTGACTTAACACTCTCTGGTACAATCCAAGAATCAGTATGTCCTACAGGATGTATTTGTCTTTCATATGTTTTTAGCCAAGATTCCTTTAAGTACTAGTGCGAACAAAAGTTGGACTTCTTGATGTTTCTCTTCTCGATAGCTGCAATTGCATGTATGCATGGTAATTCATCAAATTGAAACTGAAAACAATCACATGTTCTTTTGTTTAAGTCCACCAAGAAAGTTATTCCTTCTTCTTCAACTCTAGAACGCCATGAATCAACAGGGAAGACCTTCAATGTTGAAAAATTATAAGTGAGTACATTATGTTAAATAATGTTAAAATCATAATATAAACATAGAACATAATACTTACATTCAAAGTAAATGCTAAATCTATTCTTTTCTTCAATTCCTCCTCTACCCAACAAGAAACATCATAAAATGTTCCTTCTGCTTTATTTCTTCTTTCATAAAACCAACGTTGTAGCTTCACTTGAATGAAATCCATCATTCTTAGTATAGGCAGCTCCCTTGCTTCTAATAGGACAGAATTCATCGACTCAACTATGTTTGTTGTGAGCATGTCATATCTTCGTCGTGGACTACAAGAACGTGCCCATCTTTCTTGTGGTTCTTCCATCAAGTAGTCATAAGTCTTCTTATCTACATTTGCTATATCTGACATGTGTAGGTCAAATTCTTTGCGCTTGTATACTCTTGCAGCACTTTGGAATAGTTTTATGACCTGACTTTTCACCTTCCTTCGCTTTAGGTTCTGCTCCAAATGATAGATGCAAATCCCATGATGGCTTTCAGGATATACCTTTGCAATGCCATTTGCAATAGCTTGATGCCTGTCTGATAAAAAAATTAAATTCTCACGGCTCCCAATTGCATTGCGAAGCTGACTAAAGTACCACTCATAGGAATTATTATTTTCAGATTCTGCTATTCCAAAGGCTAATGGGAAAATTTGGTTATTTACATCCTTTGAAACTGAAATCATTAAAACACCACGATATTTTGACTTCAAAAAAGTTGCATCAACAACAATCACTGGTCTACAATGATTCCAACCAGCTATTGATGATCCATATGCATAAAACATATGAACAAAACTGCAAATATAATATAAAACAAGGTTAAAATACCTGAAATTTAGGACAGTCAGTCCTTAACTTTCATTTCCAAGTTATAAAGTTAAGGACATGATGTCCTTAACTTTGATTTCAAAGTTCAAAACTTAAGGACTGGCAGTCCTTAACTTTCATTTCCAAGTTATAAAGTTAAGGACATGCTGTCCTTAACTTTGATTTCAAAGTTCAAAACTTAAGGACTGGCAGTCCTTAACTATGAATTACAAGTTCAAAACTTAAGGACAGCCAGTCCTCAACTTCTGGTTACAACTCAAAAGTTAACACGGTTAAAGATAGCATGTCCTAAATTGTTTACCTGTTATTGTCGTCTATCTTTATGTTAGTATAAGTTCCCGGGTTTTTACTTGTCATCATATACAAGTATGAAGACAATAATTCATAATTCTCTTCGGGACTTCCTCTTATTAAAGCGGAAGCATGTTGAATAGCACGCCACGCCTTGTGATATCCAATGTCTAGTCCATGCAATTTTTGCATCTCTGCCATGACAAAAGCTGGTGTAACTTCAAATCTTGGGTCCCGAAGATTGTCGATAATGTAACCACTAATCAACTTTGAAGTAGCATGCCTTTGATCTTCTTTCATAGTGTTAACAGAGCAGTCATGCTTTTTCTCAATCTTTACTATCTTGAACAGTGTTGAATCTTTAATTCTGAAAGCTCGCACACACCAACAACACATATCATCATTGCATGTCAACGAATATCTTGTTGAGCTTGATCTAACAACCTTGAATTCAAAATGTCCTTTGATTGCTATATTGGAAAAACAGTTAATTATACTCTTCTTCTTGTCAAATACTGATCCAACTTTTATTTCATCCAACGAAGCATTTTCTCTTAATATCGTAGTTGGGGATTCTTTTTGTTTTAAATTTGATCTTCGTCTAGTTATTTGAGTACATGTTTTTTCAGCAACTTCTTCGATTACCGGTGCACTCTCTAAGACTTGAATACCCAAAGCTTGTTCGTTGTCAATCTCTATAATGCTTTGTCCTTCTACTTGAATAGAATCAAATGTTTGAAGCACCTCTTCATTTAATGGTTGAGCTTCAACCATATCTATTTCCATTATCTGTTGGCATTTGTCTTGATTGTCATGTTGAGTTTCTGTGTTGACATGTTCATTGCTTGTTGATGGAAAAACTCTTTCCGAAATATCAACTATGAAACGACAGCCCTTGAAGAGTGAATGCGTTTTTAGCAACTCTATACATGTGTGAAGATCAGAATCTTTGGATACAAGCATTCCTTTGCTTGTTCCAAGGTTGATATCAAACCATATCACTGCTTCAAACTTTTCTCTATCCAATTCAATTAGCTCAAAGATCTGTTTAATGAAATCTTCAAACCGAATTGACTCAGGTACTAGAAAAAGCTTTGTTTGATGATCAAGATATTTATAGTCTTCAGTCCATATATCCATCCTGCAAGTCAAGAGAATGGGAAACTGAGGACATACGTTATAAAGCACTCTTTGTGTAATTAAGAAGAGGTATACTGTAAGTGCAAGACCAAGGTAAGGACTAAGTGTGCTTAACATTTTAACTTGGAATTAAAAGTTAAGGACTTCCAATCCTTAACATTTGAACTTGGAATTAAAACTTAAGGACTGCCTGTCCTTAACTTTTGAACATGGAATTAAAAGTTAAGGACTGCCAGTCCTTAACTTTTGAACTTGGAATTAAAACTTAAGGACTGCCTGTCCTTAACTTTTGAGCAAGACATTAAAACTTAAGGACTGCCAGTCCTTAACATTTAAACCTGGATTTAAAAGTTAAGGACTGCCTGTCCTAAACTGTTTAACCTGCAAGTCAAAACTTAAGGACCGCCTGTCCTTTACATTTAAGCTTGGAATTAAAAGTTAAGGACTGCCTGTCCTAAACTTTTTAACCTGCAAGTCAAAAATTAAGGACTTATGTCCTTAACTTTTCAATCTATAATTCTAACTTAAGGACTTCCTGTCCTTAACTTTTTCAATTTGAAACTCAAACTTCAGGACTTAGTATACAGAAGAACAACAACAAAGTGAAGGACATTGTGTCATTAAGTTTTTCAATTCAATTTGCAAAATGAGGACAGTAGAATCAAAGTTAAGGACATTGTGTCCTTAATTTTTGAATTCAATTTCCAAAATGAAGACACTATGTCCTTAATATTATGTGCTCAAGTTTTATAGAATTATCATAGGAGGCGATGTCCTTAAGTTTATCAATCCAGAAATTCAAAAAAAAAAAAATCAAATTCTTATCTATTATATAATCAAATCAATACAAATCGGAAAAAGTATAACTATATCGAAGTAAAAATCGATAGAAACACATGAAAGTATAACTTACTGTTTATCTATGTCGATTTTTTGGATGAGAATTTTGAATTTTTCGTCCAGTCGCTGCTGCTGCTGCGATCGCCGGCTGCTGCTGCTGCTTTTGGTTTTCGTCGAGTGTGTTATAATAGCGTAGGTATAACTTATATCAGAAGGGTATTTTCGTCCAGTCAGGTATAAGTTTATTAAAGTAGTGGCTAAAGCCTAAATACATTGCAAAAGAAAGAATTTCTCAGACACTCGGAATCCTAAGTAGGTTAATAAGAAATAATCCATAAAATACTCATGTTGATACAGAATTTCTTCGACTCTCTAATAATTGGACTATAACTAGGAATAGCAATATTTGACCTATCTATTGTTCATTTTCAATAACTTTCAAGGTTCCCTCTTTCTTACCTGAGCCATGCACGACTAATTCAACCATTAGACTATAGCTAGGAATAGCAATATTTGACGCACCATTTAGATCTATCCCTAAATGGCTCTCTCTTCTAAATTATTGTTCAAGATTTGCTACTTATAGTCCAAGATTAATTGGTTGTTGGCTTGTGAAAATAAAGTTGATACGAAAAGAATACTAGAACATTTGAATAGCTCCACGTAGATAGATCTTTGAGTGTTTTGAAGTTACTGTTCGGATTTAAAAATCAGGTGTCATGCGGAAGCTAGCAAAGCAAACATTCAACGACGATAAATCAGACAATAAAGGAGAAATCTACCAAAAGAGACACAAACATTTAACGTGGTTCGGTCAACTGACCTACGTCCACAGCGGAGATGAGCCACTATAATAAAAGGAGAGTACAAAATATCGAGAGAACAACCTCACGAAGAGGCAAACACAAGTGACACACTAACACTTGTCCCATAAAGTTCTCCCCCTAAACACGACTCTCAAACCCTATATGGCTACATTGTGGATGCTACTGAATGAGTAGGACGGATCTTCAATTCATAGAACTCCATACCTTTTCCTACAAGAAAAGGGACTAGCCAAATATGGAAGAATAATATTTTCCTTCTTGGAAAAGAAAAATCCAACTATGGTAAATATGTTATCCTTTCCTTCATGAGATAGGAAAACCAATTATGGTAAGAAATCTGGACAAACACCCAGGGGCGACTCAATGAATTAGGTGGCCTAAAGCCAAACCATAATAAAAGACCCATAAGCTTATTTTATAAAATCCATATACCAATAACTAATGAGCCAAAAAAAAATTACTTTATGATCGATAGACCAATCAAACAAGATAAAATAATAATAACTAATTCAGAAGAGCTAAAATTAGAAAGGAAAATAGTCAGAAACAAAAAAATGAAATTGTTGTGCCTAGAAAAGAAAAAATTAGAGTTGAAGAAGGAAGTGAAAAAATATACTAAATATCGAACAACAACAACAATACCAAATTCAGTATAATTTTATAAGTGAGTCTAGGGAGGGTAGAGTGTATACAGACCTTTCCCCTATCTAGAAGGCAAAAAAGTTATTTTCGATAGATTCCCGGCTCAAGAAAAGATGAAAAGAAATCAGTAGCAACAAGCAGTAACAACAACAAGATAATAAAAAAATGAAACGAAGGGAACAAATTTCGTACTAAATAATGAAATAGAAATAAATTTTCCGTAATCTACTCACTCAGTAGAATAGTTTCAACCATATTCAAAAAAGTAAAATATATATATTTTGTGACCTTAAATAGTAATTTATAAATTACTCCATATTATATATAATAATAATAATAATAATAATAATAATATATTGGGGCCTTCTATATTTTGAGGCCTCAAGCGGTGGCTTCATCCGCTTCACCCTTAAGCCGGCGCTGCAAACACCTAACAGTTCCTAACATTTTTCAATGAAATTACCTACTTGTTTTGAAAATGGTCAGTCAAAAATCAACCACCTATATCAATGCAAAGATTTCTGACTTCATATCCTGATCTTGTTTTCTGGTGTTTAGTATGTACGCCACTCCCATATTTCAGCTCTTTCAAGCATTAAGGTTACTACTTTTCATGGCCAGTATGAAATTCGAACTAATCAAATGGATGACCACCTTGTTTAACCCAAAAATATGACTCTTGGTTCAAATAGTCAAATTTATGGGATTATGGGTTAAACTTAGTTAACAATAATATTTCTAGATGTAGCTTCCGAAAGTGTGATAAACATCAGATAGATCTGGTCGAATAGTGATAACAGTATGCAATAACTATTCCAAAAAGCATGAGTAATAATTTAGCATTTAATAGCAATGAATAACAATAAATGACACTTAAGTAAATAAGAGGAATGATTCACCCAATAAAAAATGAAGTAGCTGGTTGTCCCTCGTGACAATAATGAATGACAAACAAATCTTTGAATGTTCGAATCATTCTCGGATCTGATGGAAAAGTATGGAATAATATCGACAAGAATCTTAGTGAAAAGGTGATTTTTGTATCTTAGTAAGGGAGAGAGAATCTTTTTGTCAAAGTGTGTTCTTACAAATGAATATCACATGCTCATATCATTGTCTCTTTTTCTATTAATATGAGACATATTCCTAGTAAATCGTAATAGTACAAATGCAGAGAACATGCACTAGAATATCCTCTTTAATATCCTATTTCGAAAACTAGCCGTTACAGCTTCATCAACGGTGCTCGACCTCGACCATTATTGAAGTCTCGACCACGGCTCTTGTCGACTCTTCGGCTATGAGTATTGCTGCTTCCTGACCCACCTTGACTAACGACGGCTCGAAAATTCTTTCTTTAGTGTTATCTTATCTTAAATATTCATACACACCTCAAAAAGAAACTCAATTATGACTCACCCTTTGCAGAACTTAGATGTCAAGATCTAGTGATGCAAATAACTGCCACCTTAGTGTTGTTTTGCTGCGGCTGTTCAGAAGAAATTTGCACTCGTTTACGTAGAAAAGTTGGTTTGAGATTCCTAAAAAAAATGCTTAATTCGTAAGTTTCTATAGCTTACTCCTATAAAGCTTGACTATCCAAACAATTTCAAAACGCATATTTATGAAGAGACCTTTCCAAAGTGTGATGGAGAAAGGTTGTATTCATGCATCTTGCTGTTGTAGTTTTGCTGCTTCAGCAAATGAGTACTTGTTTGTCGATTGCCAATATCAAACAACACTTCTTGCCTTGCAATCTCAAATTTCTTTATACAATATCTTAGCAAGAAACTGGTCCACTTTCACTCCTGTTTGTAGTTGGATTGGAGTTACTTGTGGCCTTCGTCACTGAACCTTAAAGGAACGGTTCCATTAGACCTTGGAAATCTCTCGTTCCTCATTCCCTCGATATACCTTCCATGGGAATTTACCTGAGGAGTTGGCTCATGAATAATAACTTTACTGGTGCAATCCCATCATTTTTCGGCTAAAGAATTTAAGACCGCAAGGGAATTTACTTGGTGGAGAAATTCCTCAAGAAATCAGTAGCCTTTGTTGCCTGACTTCCATAGACCTGCAAGATAATAAGCTTATAGGATCTATACCACCAACTATGTTTAACCAGTCATCACTTAAACAGATTGGTCTAACAAAGAACAATCTTTATGGGAAACTTCCTGGAAATATATGCGACAATCTTCCAAATTTAGAGGTACTTGCGCTTTCAAGCAATCGGTTTGATCCTCCAAATTTGCAGAACTGCTCAAAACTTCAAATATTATCATTGTCTCAAAATAATCTCACCGGAACCATACCAGCAGAAATCGGCAACTTAACTGTGCTGACAGCACTGCAGCTTGGAGTTACCTAGCAATACATGTAAGTGCTTTTCGCGTGCTAAAATGGGATTCATCAGTTTCGCGTGCTATTTAGTTTCAAGAGATGTCTTTCTATTTCTCCACATGCATTTTGGATGTTCAGTTAATTTTAATTTTTGTCCCTTTCCTCATTGCCAATTCATTTATATTCAATCACTTGTGTGTTATTGAATTTCCTAATTTGGCAGGACCAATGGAGATTGGATATATTCAAAAGCTCCAAATATTCGGATTGTATCAAAATACGCTGAGTGGCTCAATTCCAGCAAGCATTTTCAAAGTTTCATCCCTCCAAATCTTGACCATTGTGGATTCTCAGCTTTCAGGGAGTCTACCATTAAATGTAGGCCAAGGGACACCAAATCTCTAAGAAATTTATTTGGGAATAAATAATCTCAGTGGCCTCTTCCCTGCTTCAATCTCTAATGCATCAAAACTCATTGCTCTAGACCTTTCTAACAACAGCTTTTCAGGCTCCATTCCTGATTCCCTAAGTAATTTAGAATACCTTCAACTTCTACAGTTAGGGCAAAACAAGTTGATCAACCAGAATCACTCTAACCTTCCTGACTTCACTGACAAGATGTCGAAATCTAAGAGAACTGGTCATTGGTCCAAATCCCTTGAATGGCATTCTTCCGGCTTCTATCGGTAATTTCTCGAGCTCTCTCAGAATATTTTCTGCACCCTGGTGCAAACTCAGTGGCATTATACCAGAAGAAATTGGAAACCTAACAAATGTGATTATCATATCACTATTTGACAATGATTTGACAGGGTTCATCCCCAAAACTGTTAGAGGTTTGCAGAAGCTTCAAAGGTTTCTTATACAAAGTAACATGATAAGTGGGACTATTCCAGATGAAATTTGCTCTTTACAAAATATTGGAGACCTGAGTGTTAGGCAAAATAAAATTTCAGGTCCATTACCGTCGTGTTTGGGGAACCTTACTAGTTTGAGAAATCTTTATTTAGCTTCCAACAGATTGAACTCCAGTTTACCTGAGAGCCTGTGGAGCCTTCAAGATCTATTGATACTTGATGCAGCATCAAACTCATTTTCTGGTGTTCTGTCTCCCATAATTGGAAATCTAAAGGCTATTACAAAAATTGAATTGTCATACAATGACTTTTCAGGCATGATTCCTAGCATGATGGGAGGTCTACAAAAATTGATTAATTTTTCTCTATCACACAACAGAATAGATGGCCCCATTCCAGAGTCTTCTGGGAAATTGTTAAGCTTGGAATTCTTGGATTTGAGTTATAACAATCTAACTGGTGAAATACCAAAGTCCTTAGAAGCTCTTGTGTACCTCAGATACCTTAATGTTTCCTTCAATAAACTCAGCGGAGAAATTCCATCTGGTGGTCCTTTCGCAAACTTCACCAATCAGTCTTTTGTGTCTAATCATGCATTATGTGGTGTATCAAGGCTCCAAGTGCCTCCATGTCAAGTCAAGTCTCCGCGAAGGGCGAGGAGAAAAAGAGTGCTTTTCTCGATCCTGTATAGTCTTTTGGGAATAACATCGGTATTTGTTGCATTAGCCGTTGGATTTCTTATTTTAAGAAGAAGAAGAAATAGAAATGAGCCATCAGGATTAACTGATCAGGTATCATCCATGAGGGCCTACGAAAGAGTTTCGTATTATGAACTTCAACAAGCAACAAATGGATTCAGCACGGACAATTTGCTTGGTATTGGGAGTTTTAGCAAGGTGTACAAAGGGATAAAGGATGGGATGACATTCGCAGTGAAGGTATTCAACCTGGAACTTGAAGGTGCATTCAAGAGCTTTGACACAGAATGTGAGATCTTACGCAACCTTCGGCATAGAAACCTGACGAAAGTCATAACTTCTTGTTCCAACTCTAAGTTCAAGGCCTTAATATTGGAGTACATGCCAAATGGCACCCTTGACAAATGGTTACACTCTCATGACTTATTCTTAGACATGTTGCATAGATTGGACATAATGATAGATGTAGCATCTGCCTTAGACTATCTCCATAACGGTTATTCAGAGCCAGTGGTGCATTGTGATTTGAAGCCTAGCAACATTTTGCTAGATCACAACATGGTTGGCCATTTAAGTGATTTTGGGATTGCGAAACTGTTAGGTGCAGAGGATAGTTCTAGACAAACTAAGACTATTGGGACCATTGGATACATTGCGCCAGGTACCTCAACTTCTTCTCTTATCTTTCTCGCATGATGATTCATCTATCGAACTAGTATAAAATACTTTAAACTGATGATTTCTAACATCATCATTGCAGAGTATGGACAAGATGGACTTGTATCAACAAGTTGTGACGTCTACAGCTTTGGTATCGTGATGATGGAAACATTCACAAGGAGGAGGCCTAGTGATGAAATGTTTACTGGAGATTTAAGCAAAGAAATTGGGTGAACGACTCGCTTCCTACTGGAGTTACACAACTAGTGGATGCAGATTTGATGAGGCCAAAGGAAGAACCCCTAAATGTAGAGATGCAATGTTTGGTTTCTATCATGGAATTGGCGTTAAGCTGCACTTCAGTGTCACCAGATGCAAGAATCAACATGAAAGAAGCGCTTTTGGAACTCAAGAAGATAAGACTTCAACTGGTCACACATTGACGTAGGGATTTGAGGCCAGGAAGTTTGTTCAGATAAAATTTGTAGAAGACTTGTTATAATAAGAGTAGAATAAGGATAACATGAAGCAAACTTTTTTTATTTTTTTTATTTTTTATGTCTGTAGGCCTATTATATTTATTTGTTAGCAAGTCCTTTATACCTCCACCATGCGAAAGTTGTTTCCGAAAACCTTTTTGCCTCCATTGTACAACTTGATCTGAAAGCAGAATGAAGTATGCAGAATGCACATTTGAAAATAGAAACCGGGTTCGACAGGGTTACTCATACTTTTCATTGAAAAATAAAGCAATAGTTTGTCAAAAGTTATTCTCCATAGATCATCTTCCATCATGCCATCTTCAAGTTGTCATTGAAGTTACTATTGATACTCTTCTTACCACATCTTTTGCAGATATATTTTTCCACTGCCTTTTTCTCTACCATTATATCTTGTTTGAGCTTTAACAATGACAATTCCAATAACAATAACATAGTAATTTATCTGAAACATACGCCAGGGGAAAAGAAAGAATTACATAAAGAGAAAATACAAGGGGCATAATTTAACTTGAAGACTACTCTGTACAAGAGGAACATCCTTCTAGCTATATAGTCAATGACCATGACTAATCTAATCCATGGCATTAGGACCAAAGCATCTCCTCCTAAGAGGGCTCCAGACCCACTGAACAAGAAACTTTCTCCCTTTCACTCCATGCAAATTGAAACCATTGCCCCAACTATCCTTATACACTTGCCCAACAAATCCACCACCAGCACCAGTCCCATAAACACCCAAGCACAAATCAGCAATCTCAGTAGGTGCAATAGGATCATCCCCAGCATACCAAGCATTCACAAGAGGGTTACTTGAGACCTCAGCAAGCTCATGAGCTATCACACTGATATACTGGTGACGCCATTAAGCTGTTTCCTCCATTTATTGTGCTTGGTGGTGATTTTTCCATCACTTTTGTTGAAGCACTTCAGTGGCACTCATTAGGTTTTTTGTTGAATTGCAGTCTTTTATGTTTTCTTCAGAGATCATTTCATTGATGTAATTTGACTTTGATAAAGTAATTCCATCTGCAATATGGAGCACCTCAACTCCAAGAAAAAAGTTAAGGTTCCTGAGATCCTTAATGGAAAAACATCCAGCAAGACAAAAGATAGCCTGATTTACATCTGAGTTGTGGTTCCCGGTGATGATGATATCATCGACAAAAACTAGCACATACAAAAAGTTGTTCGACACTTTGCGAATGAAAAGTGAGGCATCAGATTCATTTTGACATATCCCAAATAAAGAAGGAACGTCTTGAGTTCATTGTACCAAGCCCGAGGAGTTTGCCTGTGTCCATATGAATTTCTTTAGACAACATATTGTAAAGAATAGCAGGACAAAAATATTATTGGAGACCTTCTGCTAGCCCAAGATCGTTAACTAAGATTGGAGGATTCAACTAAAGAAGAGGAAGCTTAAAAAGAGAAAGAGAGTTTTGGAGAGGAGGACTTGTTTAAGAAAGAAAGGCTTTCTGAATTTTTGGCTTAGTTACAAATGAACAAGACACCCCCTATTGATACTTGTCTATGGATGATTCTAGATAATGTACAAGGAAGATTCTAGCTAATCTTATCTTCTAACAACACTCTAGAATATCTAGATATGTCTACTAGATAACATTATTTTCCCACAACATTTAACATCTAGATGTGTCTACTAGATAAATATCAAGGATAGTATACTAGGACATTCTAGAGAAATCTATGTTTTCCCGAAAAAATTAACTTTATTTTTCTCACACTCCCCCTTAAAGTGAATTTTTGGAAGCTATCTCACGCTTGTCGCGGAAGAACTTAACCGATTCTTTAGGACGTGTCTTGGTAAAGATCTCAACACTATTTTTCTGGCTCCTCTTTCTTCCGTAAGGTTCTTCAATTGGTCCTGCAAAGGAACATGAGTATGTGCTGATAAAAATTTCATCTTTGAAACGAGCTAGCTTGACAATAGTTCTTTTTGGCCTTCCTAAAACACTTGAATCATCTCCTTGCTGAGTTTCATGTCGTTAAGTTCTTGGGCTCCCCCTTTCTCTTAGCTCCTCGACAACTGTATTATTTAAAGAAGTACGTGTGATAGGCAGATTTGATGCTTCAAGGTTCAAGGGTTTAGAACATGTCCCTTCTTCCGCAATTCCATAATACAAAAAGAATTCATCGAATATGACTTCCCTTGAAACAACGAAGAGATGAGTTTTAGGATCCATACACTTCTAACCCTTTTTTCTTTCATCATATCCGACAAAGATGCATTTTCTTGCTTTGGAATCCAACTTGCTGCGTTGAGAATCCGGGATGTGAACATAACAAATAGAGCCATAAACTCTGAGGTGTTTAACACTAAGCTTTTCTCCAAATATTAATTCATAAAGAGACTTCATATTATTTGGAGAAAGCGGCATCCTGTTAATCACATACGCTGCGCATTTCATATCTTCAGCCCACAAGGCTCTAGGTAAATTCTTGGTATGAAGCCAACTCTTACATGTCTCAATTAAGTGTCAGATCTTCCTTTCAGCCACTCCATTTTGTTGTGGCGTATCAGCACAAGTGAGCTCTCTTTTAATACCATTCCGACGATAGAAAGAGAGAAATTCTTCATAAGTGAACTCACCTCCATTATCAGTCCGCAGCTGCCTTATTCTGGAATCGAGTTTGCCTTCAAATGTTTCTTTGAACTCCAAAAACTTATTGAAAACTTCTGACTTGTGATTCACAAAATAAACCCAAGTGAATCTAGTAAAATCATCAATGAAAATTAGCATGTAAGAATAGCCTGAGAATGAAGTAGTTCTCATTGGCCCCATCAAGTCACTATGAACCAATTCTAGTGGAGCATTGCACCTTGACAAGGATCTGTCAAATGGAAGACGATGTGCCTTTCCATATTGACATCATTCACAAACCTCACCTCCACCAAAATTTCTTAAGTTAGGCATTCCTTTTATTAGATTCAATTTTATCATGGCTTTTAATTTATTCATGCTAAGATGTCCAAGTCTAGCATGCCAAAGATGTGTGTTATCATTGCTACTCATCTTCTCAATATATAAATTAAAGGCAGATAAGACGTATAAATCATTAACTCTCTTAATGTAACGATCCGACCGGTCGTTTTGAGCTTTTGCACTTTGTTCGCCAGTTCTCGATCATGGCCAGCCCCGTGTGATGTATTATGATTTATGTAAATCGTCGGTTTTGGTTTTCAGAATAATCGGAATAAAATTTGGAAGAACAGTTCTCAGTTTGAAGCTTAAAATTTGAAAGGTTTGACCAAGTTTTGACTTGTTAGTATATGATCTCGGATCGGAAATTTTTTAAGATTTGGTTAGCTCCGTTAGATGATTTGGGACTTAGGAGCGTGATCGGAATGTATTTTGGAGGTCCGTGAAAGGTTTAGGCTTGAATTGGCGAAATTGAGATTTTGGCGTTTTCCGATTGATAGGTGAGATTTTGATATAAGGGTCGGAATGGAATTCCGGAAGTTGGAGTAGGTCCGTTGTGCCATTTGTGACGTGTGTGCAAAATTTCAGGTCATTCGAACGAGGTTTGGTAGACCTTTTGATCAAAAGCGGAATTTGGAAGTTCTTGGAATTCATAGGCTTGAATCCGATGTGATTTTGGTGTTTTGATGTTGTTTTGAGCGTTCCGAAGGTTGGGACAAGTTTGAATGAGGTTATGGGATATGTTGGCATGTTTGGTTGAGGTCCCGAGGGCCTCGGGTGAGTTTCGGATGGTTAAACGGATCAATTTTGGACTTTGGACTTGGCAGTTTTTGCTGGTTTTTGTTGCAGACGGTTTGTTCTTCGCGTTCGCGGTCAGGGAGTCGCGTTTGCGAAGGGTGTTCTCTGAGGCGGCGAATTTTGTCTTTGCGTTCGCGCTTCGTGTGTCACGTTCGCGATGTTGTGATGCTGTGATCCGCGTTCACGAGGCTTATGTCGTGTTCGCATAGAGGAAGAGGAGTAGCTGGGTCCCCAAGGCAATTGTTCTACGCGTTCGCATAGTAGAAGTCGCGTTCGCGAAGTGTTGAGTCAGTTGTGCATCACGTTCGCGAGGGGGTTCTCGCGTTCGCGTAGAAGGAATTCCGGTCTGTGAAGCGGTGTGCTTCGCGAACGCGAGGGATATACCGCGTCCGCGATGGAGAAATAACTGGGCAGATAGTTTATATTTTAAAATCGAGGGTTTAAGTCCTATATCATAAAAGCCATTGGAGAGCTCGGGAGAAGGTGAACTTTGAGGAGATTTTCAGTGGAGCTATTGGGGTACGTATTCTTCACTCATATTTGGTTTAATTCCATGATTTACTCTTGAATTTCATCATTTAATTTGAGAAATTAGAGTGGAAATTGGGAAAAAATGGAAGAAAAGTTTGAGAATTCTTTTGGGGATTTGAATGGCCATTTGATGTCCGATTTGGATGTTCTTGGTATGTATGAACTCGTGAGAGTGTAAGGAATCTAGTTTTGTGATTTTTATCGGATTCCAAGACATGGGCCCGGGGGCCGGGTTTGAGCAATTTCGGAATTTTTGATGTAAATTGGATGTTTTTGAGTGGGCTTTGTTCCCTTAGCATATTTTAATGGTTATGTACTAATTTTGGTTAGATTTGGAGCATCCGTAGGTCATTTCGAGAGGTCAAAGGCATCACGGGCTAGAGTTTGGACCAGATCGAGGTGAGTAATGATTATAAATGTTGTCTTGAGGGTATGAAACCCTGGATTACACATCGTTGTGCTATGTTGAGGTGACACACGACTAGATGACGAGCGTTGGGTTGTGCACCGTTGGGGATTGTGATTTGGTCCATACCGAATGATTGTTTTACTGCGTATTTGATTGTTAATTGTTTGATGTTATCATGTTTTGGGCTAAATGCCCATTTGGGCTTCGTGCCAACTATTTGGACCCTTAGGGAATTTTTACTGCCATTTTCTCACAGTTTTGACCTTATACTTGTACTCAGTCATGCTATCTTTTACTGTTTTCATAACTCAGTCATGTTTACTCTATTTTAACACGTTAAACGATATTTTAAAAGTTATTTTTAGCTGAGCATAATGTTTTACTGTTGCCCGAGTGGCTTATGAGATTCTGACTGTGTAAGGCCGAGGGCCTGTGTTGTGAGGATACTTTGGGTCGGGCTGCACGCTGCAACGTTGATACACTGATTATTATTATGATGTCGAGGGCTTGAGATTGTACGCCACGAGATGGCTTGTTGATATGAGGCCGAGAGCCTATGTGATTATGCCACGAGACGGCTTGATATTGCGCTTGGGCCGTAAGGGGCCCCTCCGGAGTCTGTACACTCCCAGTGACCACGGGTACCCATTGTGATATGAGATATAGCCCGAGGGGCTAGTATTGTTCTATGTTATTGCCCGAGGCGCAGGTATTGTTCTATGTTATTGCCCAAGGGGCTGGTATTGTTCTATGTTATTGCTCGAGGGGCAGGTATTATTTTATGTTATTGCCTGAAGGGCTGATTCTGTTGTTATTATGCCCGAAGGGCGGTTCTTATGTGTTTACCTTTTCTAGCTGTTTTTCCTTTACTTGTTTAACTGCTTACAAGGTGCTTTATGAGATTACACTGTTAATTGTACTTTACTGATTTTACTCTGCCTCTTATAGCATATTGTTGTGTTTAACGTGATTTTGTATCGCTCAGTCTTCATTTATTGATATTACTCACTGAGTTGGGGTACTCACTTTACTCCCTGCACCCCGTGTGCAGATTCAGGCGCATCAGGTCCTGCTTGCGAGGGTTGAGAGAGCTTCCAGCAGATTCCAGAGATTCACTAGGTAGCTGCCCGGCGATTCGCAGCCCAGTGCTTCTCCCTCTATCTTATTTCCTTCTGTTTTAGTTACGTAATAGTTGTGTAGACTCGTTTCAGACTTGTATTTTTTATGATAGATGCTCATGACTGGTGACACCCCGATGTCGGGCTATGTCTATTCCGCAACTGTACCGTTTCACCTTATTTTTGGGATTATTATTATGTTAGAGACTTAATTTGTATCGATTTAATTGCTTAAAATGAATTGGTAGTGTGTCGTCTGGCCTTGTCTTCTATGACCGGGTCTGAGTTTAGGGTCGTGACACTTAACTGAGTGAATGATATCTTCCTTGAGCACCTTGATATTTCGGAGGAACTTCACATCACGTGGGCCAAATAGCAAATAGTTTCCAGCATCTACAGCATTTGCAACTGAAAATAGATTTTTCTTCATTTCTGGAATATGAAAGACACTGTTGAGGGTGATAATGTCCTTTTTCTTCTCATTGATCACAACAGTGCCTTCTTTCTCCACGTTATGGACTGTATTATCTGCTGTAATAATGACATCATGTCTGTTGTATTCGCGAAAGATGGAGAATTTGGATTGATCACCAGTGAAATGGTGCCCACATGCTGAATCCATGATCTAGTCTCTTTCAAAATTTATAGAAGCCATGGCATTTATTGCTCGAGTCGCTGCGAAGCACTTTCCCCAGTCTTCTTCTTCAACAGCTTTCTTGGTTTGAGCCATATTGCTCTCTTTGGTTCGACAATATCTTTTTATGTGTCCGACTTTGCCACATCGGTAACATTTTAAAGGCTTTTGACCGTTGCTGGAAGACTCCCCTTCTTTCCGGGCGAGCTTGAACCACTTGAGGATTGAAAATGTATGCTATCTCTTGATTTCCCTTTAAAGTTCCTCTTATCAGCGACAAAAGCATTTTCTTCCCCTTCTTTGATAGATACACCAGCCATCTGTTTGGCTAGTAGCTCCTGTGGCGACAGCAAATTCTCAAATTCTACCTTAGCATTAATCTGCTTCCACTTCTTACACGTATTGCTATTTTTCGGTGCGTCAGCATGAGGACTTGTGTTACTCCCATTGACAACTTTCCACAAATCCTCATCAACAAGGTATGACTCCATACAAATCTTCCATACCTTGTAGTACTGGTTCAATAACTCCATCCCCAGTCCATTAACATGACCACCCAAATTGTTGGCCCAAGTAAAGGTTAGTTTTGAATACTGACAAAGGAACTCAGACATGAACCAGGTCCATCCAGTGGTCCATCCCTCAGGTTCACAAAAATGGGCAGATTCAAGCATGTGGGATGCACGTGAAGGAGATAAGCTTAACTTGGTGTATTTAATATCTCCTGATCGAAAAGGTTGCATAATTGATAAGGAGAAGGAGTCCTTAATCAAAGAGAACACAAGTCAAGAGAGGGAAGGAGTTAGAAGTTGAAATCAACTAGAACTCTTCCACCAAGGAAGAGTTGCATCAGAACTCTAGTTATTTCTTCATCTACTAACTCTATAAATTGCGGGATGTTCTCACATTAAAGTGTTGCACAAAAACGCAGAAGTTAAACGTGAATTGGGCGCAAAATAGCAAGGCTTTTTGAAAGCAGTTCGTGTGTGATTCAAGTGTGCAAACCAGAAGCTACAAGAACCAGATTAAAGAACCAGCTCCATAAAGAGTTTTATGTGTCTTTCTTTATTTCTAGTTCAATTGTAGTAGGTGTTTCATATTGTACCTTTCAGCTTTATCTAGAAGCAATTGTAATAGGTATTTTGAGTATTCAAGTTAGAGTTAACTTGAAGTTGTCGCAGCAGTTAGAGGCTGGTTGCCACAACGGGATTAGAGTTAATCCTT
This sequence comes from Nicotiana attenuata, assembly GCF_001879085.1. Lineage (NCBI taxonomy): Eukaryota > Viridiplantae > Streptophyta > Magnoliopsida > Solanales > Solanaceae > Nicotiana > Nicotiana attenuata. The sequence goes on along the minus strand of NC_031990.1, from coordinate 49,542,647 downwards.
AGGTTTACAAAGAGTTTTGTAAATGCAGTTTTGGCTCAGTGATTTTAGTGGAAGTTTGGGAAAATCCTACTGAGTAGTAGGTCGTGGTTTTTTCACCTTTTGAGCCAGGTGTTTTCCACGTAAAAATCTCTATGTTCTTTATTTTATGTACTTTTAATTCCGCAAACAGCAGTCGTTAGTACACCTAGAAGAACCAGGTCCTTCCAGAAGCAGTTTAAGCGAAAAATTGAGTACCACACAAATCCCCCCCCCCCTCTTGTGTGGTATTGACGTTTAGAACATCAATTGGTATCAGAGCAGGTTATCCTTGAAGAGGCTAACACCTTAGGAAAAGATCAACATGAGTACACCACCTGGGAACTGGGAAGGGCAATCCACTGTTAGGCCTCCACTCTTTAATGGCCAGTACTACTCTTGGTGGAAAAACATGATGAGAGACCACATCATAGGAGAAGACTATGAACTCTGGGACATAGTCACTGATGGTCCCTTGGCTACTACAAAGAAAAATGCTGAAGGAGTGGATGTGCCAGAAACAAGAGCTGACTGCAATGCTGAGGACTTGAGGAAGTGGGAAAAGAATGCAAAGTCCAAGAAATGGCTTGTGGGTGGACTTGGTCCAGACGAGTACTGTACCACTGCTAAGGAGATATGGGACACTTTACAAGTGGCTCATGAAGGAACTCCTCAAGTAAAGAGATCAGAAGGAACACTGCTATATTCTCAATATGAGAATTTCACCATGATGGAAGGAGAAACATCCAGGAGATGTACACAAGGTTTACAACACTAACAAATGAACTTAAATCTCTTGGAAGGGTTATTCTTGAAGAAGACAAAGTTGAGAAGATTTTGACAAGGGTACCGCCAATCTCTTGGGAAAGCAAAATCACAGCTATTCAGGAATCAAAGAACATTGCCACTCTCAAGTTGGATGAGCTAATTGGAAATCTCACTGCCTATGAACTTAGAAGGCAAACCATGAAGATGGATGCNATAGGAAACCCTCTTGGACCTACTGATAGGGTTATCAATGGCACCAAAACTCATGCCATTCCCTATGGTTTCATTCTCACAACTGTGCTTGCACATTTCAAGGTACATAAGGATAAGTGGGGTTAATACTCTCCTTGCTTGCGACTATGAAGTCAATGTCATTCTTAATGAACTTGGTTCATCTAAAAGGACACCTATCAATAGCAAGGTTAGAGCTCTATTACAGGAGAGTGAGGCAAAAGATATTGAAATAGCAAGGCTGAAGACACGATTGGTTGAGACACAATCTGAGAGAGATGTTCTCAGAGCTGAACTTGCAAGGGAAAAGGAGAAGAATGATGGAATTCTTCAAGACATGCTGAAATTTCTCCAAGCAAATAACCCAGCCCCTACCTCTTCCAAGCCTTAAATCCTAGCCTAGTTAGATTAACCAGTGACCCAATTCGGGACGTTGTTTCTTTTGCTCATGTTTTCAGTATTTTTATTTCTTCTTATGCTTTGTGGTAGAATCTTATCAATCATCAATGAAATTAACTGCCTTTTGCTCTAACTGTTTGTTTATATTTCATTGATGGTTAAAATTCTTAGCTTGATCTATGATGATTAATCCATGTTTGCATTTGAAGTAGCCCCAGTGGCCATGAGTAAGTTTTAAAATCTGGTTATCTCACATTTTTTATGCAACTTTTCGATGATGCCAAAAGGGGAAAAAGGTTGTGCTTTACACTTTGAACAGTGATGTTTATAACCTAATGTACCTGGTCCTTGATGATAAGTGATATAAAGGAAAAATGTTTCTAACATTGTGTTGATGTTTGAGCTGAGTTCTGGTAGGGCCTAAGTGTATGAAAAGCACAGTGTTTGTCATCATCAAAAAGGGGGAATTTGTTGGCCCAAGTAAAGGTTAGTTTTGAAGACTGACAAAGGAACTCAGACATGAACCAGGTCCATCCAGTGGTCCATCCCTCAGGTTCACAAAAATGGGCAGATTCAAGCATGTGGGATGCACGTGAAGGAGATAAGCTTAACTTGGTGTATTTAATATCTCCTGATCGAAAAGGTTGCATAATTGATAAGGAGAAGGAGTCCTTAATCAAAGAGAACACAAGTCAAGAGAGGGAAGGAGTTAGAAGTTGAAATCAACTAGAACTCTTCCACCAAGGAAGAGTTGCATCAGAACTCTAGTTATTTCTTCATCTACTAACTCTATAAATTGCAGGATGTTCTCACATTAAAGTGTTGCACAAAAACGCAGAAGTTAAACGTGAATTGGGGGCAAAATAGCAAGGCTTTTTGAAAGCAGTTCGTGTGTGATTCAAGTGTGCAAACCAGAAGTTACAAGAACCAGATTGAAGAACCAGCTCCATAAAGAGTTTTATGTGTCTTTCTTTATTTCTAGTTCAATTGTAGTAGGTGTTTCATATTGTACCTTTCAGCTTTATCTAGAAGCAATTGTAATAGGTATTTTGAGTATTCAAGTTAGAGTTAACTTGAAGTTGTCGCAGCAGTTAGAGGCTGGTTGCCACAACGGGATTAGAGTTAATCCTTAGGTTTACAAAGAGTTTTGTAAATGCAGTTTTGGCTCAGTGATTTTAGTGGAAGTTTGGGAAAATCCTACTGAGTAGTAGGTCGTGATTTTTTCACCTTTTGAGCCAGGTGTTTTCCACGTAAAAATCTCTATGTTCTTTATTTTATGTACTTTTAATTCCGCAAACAGCAGTCGTTAGTACACCTAGAAGAACCAGGTCCTTCCAGAAGCAGTTTAAGCGAAAAATTGAGTACCACACAAATCACCCCCCCCTTCTTGTGTGGTATTGACGTTTAGAACATCACAAATCCATTTGGAAAAATTAATTGAATCAACCACTAACTCGACCTTCAAATATATCTAAAAGCCAACTATGGCTCTGTTACCATGTAAAGAATAGCATAAGAAAAGAATTATTGGAGACCTTCTGCTAGCCCAAGATCGTTAACCAAGATTGGAGGATTCAACTAGAGAAGATTAAGCTTGAAAAGAGAAGAAAAGTTTTGGAGAGAAGGACTTGTTTAAGAAAGAAAGGCTTTCTGGATTTTTGGCTTAGTTACAAATGAACAAGACACCCCCTATTGATACTTGTCTATGGATAATTCTAGATATGATTCTAGATAATGTGCAAGGAAGATTCTAGCTAACCTTATCTTCTAACAACACTCTAGAATATACAGATATGTCTACTAGATAACCTTATCTTCCCACAGTATTCTAGAACATCTAGATGTGTCTACTAGATAAATATCAAGGATACTATACAAGGACATTCTAGAGAAATCTATGTTTTTCCAAAAAAACGAACTTTACTTTATTTTTCTCACACATATATGATAGAGGAACAACTTGTTCTCAACACTCGGAGGTTGGACCATGTAGGCTTTTTCTTCTACGCGACCCTGCAAGAATGTGTTGTTGACATCAAGATGTCATAGGGGCCAATTCTGCTGGACAGCAATCGGAAGAACCAAGCGCACAGTAGACGATTTGACAACCGGATAAATGTTGCGTGATAGTCAACTCCAGGGTGTTGCGTAAACCCCTTTGCAACATGACCTGGTTTGTTGCATAACTGGTAGCGAACATCATCATAAGAGTTATTGATGTTCAAAGATCGACATTGGTTGGGTGAATTAAAGCAATTGTTGGTTGCTGCCATTGTTATTGTTGGAGCGACGTTTGTTGCGATTGTTCAAGTTACCAGGCTTGTTGGATAAGCAGTAAAAACAGTAATCTGGCTATGAGCTTTCTTTGACTCTTCATGTCTAAGGAAAAGCTAGTGATCAAGGAGCTTTTCATAAAGTTCTCAGCACATATAGTGGAGTCACGAGCACAAATCGTAGCAGAATCTCACGAAACTCTCGACCTAGACTACTCAGGATATTAACAATGAGTTCAGAGTTGTGGCCAGGGCACCAACAGTATAGAATTCCTCGGGATTAGATCGAATATTTTGCAAATATTCAGTGACTGGTTAGAGTCTTTTGTGACCTAGACTACTTAGGATATTAACAATGAGTCTCGCACGTCGATCACGAAGATTGAAAATTCTCGTTTGGGACTTGTTCGCATATGCAGTGTGCAATGCATCCCAGACTTTCTTTGCTGAATTAGCAGCTGCAACAATAGTGGCAATAGTTGGACCAACAGATACCACAAGTGCATTTTGAATTAGTTGGGATTGACGAAAGCAATGCCAGTTGTGATAGTGTGGGATGGAGCAGGAGTAGACCCATCTTAGAATTTGTTGAGGCTCTGATACCATATAAGAACAAGAGTAAAGCACAAAAGCTGAATTATGTTTACTGAATCAACGCAACGCTTAAATACAAGTAGTTATTGTCCTTTGACTAAATGGATATGTGGGATAATTAATTCATATGTACTATATATAATTTTATAATTGAAGTATATTGTTAAGGGTTCTTTAAAATTGTCAAATAGATCAAGTTAGAGTCCATTCTAAATGACATTAAAAGAAAGAGAAGAGAACAAAAAATAAATCTAAGAAGATCTCTAGACTGGGCTACAAAAGAACTTATAGCCTGTTTAGCCAAGTTTCTTTTTTGCCAAAAATATTTTTTTTGTTGACAAAAGTACTTTTTTTTTTTAAAGTTAAGGTGTTTGGCCAAGCTTTTAGAAGTCAAAAATGTGCTTTTGACTTTTGAGTAGAAGCAAACGCAATTTTTGAGAAGCCAAAAAAAAAAATAGTTTCTTCACAAAAATACTTTTTCGAAAAGCAATTTTGAGAAAAATACACTTAGAAGCACTTTCTAAAAGTTTGGCTAAACACTAATTGTAAAAGTAATTTTCAAATTAATTAGCCAAACACAAACTGTTTTTCACTTTTGAAAAAAATATTTTTTTAAAATAAGATGATCCCATAAAATAGGAATAACTATAGGCTAAGCCACAACTAGTCAACAATTGAGGCCATAAATATTGACAGGATAAGAATGATTCATTTTGAGGCAATATAAAAAAAATTAGCTAATATTTTTCTCTTTATTGTCGAGATTAAGTGGGTGTTTGGACATAAGAATTGTAAAATTCCAAAACAGAGTGAATTTTTTTTTTCAAGTGAAAATGGTATTTAAAATTTAGAGTTTCGTTTAGACATGAATAAAATTTTAGATTATTTTTGAAAATTTGTGAGGGATTTGAGTGAAAATTTTGAAAAACAGCCTTTTGGAGTTTTTTAAATTTTTGAAAATTTATGCATCTTCAAGTGAAAATTCACATTTTATGAACAAACGCCGATTTCGAAAAAAAGTAAAAAAATTTTGAAGAAAAAAAAAATTCTTATGTCCAAACGGGCTCTAAATAAGTGTGAATTCTTCTAGACTTCTAGCCTTGAGGTACTCAATGTGAAACTCTTTTAAGAGGACCTTATAATTCTTAGCTATTTGGATGTGTGAATTTTTCGGGTTGCGCTTCTCTTTCTGTTTTTGAACTATACCTGACACGTATACTATGAGCTGGAAAGTTGTGGAGATCTTGATTACCAGTTAATGTAGTATTAGGCAATATCTGCAACATTTACACCACCAATATAATATAACTAGTAAATTTATCTATGCTTCGCGCGGTCATAAAGAAAAAATATTAAAATTAATTAAATAATTTATGTCATAATATTTGTAAAAATATTATTAATATTTACTAAATAAATCGTATTATTAATTAACAGAGGAAGAAACTTCTTTTTTTCCCTTAACATAAATTGATCATAATTAAATAAGTAGTCCAAAAGAGAGAAATGGCCATAGAAGCGCTAAACTCCCTACCATAATAAGTTTCACAGGTCATGTGAATGTAGTGCCAACTTAAGGATTGTTCAATAAGGAAAATAAGGAGAAAAAAAAAAAAATACACATCCCCCTTTGCAGATCGATAAGTCAGTACTCAGTACATTCCTAACAACTATAGGACTATCTAATTCAACTTAATCTTACATTGTCAACCAGATAAATAGTAAAAGGAGTTATAACTATCTAATCAATAGTGTACTGTAGCAACTATGCAAAACTGTCTAATGTCCACCTCTTATAAAAGATAAAAAGCACATGCAAAAAGGAAATATAAGAAATGATATTAAGTGCTGGAATATAAGAAAACCAAGGTAGCATACCTGGTAACAAAGTACGTACATGGAATTCGTTGTAAAATTTCAATCAAATAGATACAAACGCCTTAAGTCCCCCGGCTTATTCATTTTCTCAAAACTAATAGCGGGCTCATCAACAGAAATACCTTTCCTCATGATAGCATCCCTTTATAGCCATGCAGGTTTCATTTCAGTTACAATTTGTTTATTCACACAGATGTTTAATGTGCAGTTACACAAACATTGGGTCAGTTACAAACCTTTGGGCTTATTCAATAAAATAAACGTTGTTATTCAGGTATTAATTATTTGTCGAAGTGAAAAGAACTTAATACATTAAATGCATTTGGACAAATTTGTTCTGTAAAAACAAAACGGCTTGGAGATATATTGTAACCGAAAGATGTGTACTTAACAAAAGAAAAATGGGAAATAAGTGGAAAATGAGAAAAAAAATAAATAGCAATTCTAGTCTAAGAGATGTGCCAAGTCAGCATTTGTTTTCCCTCTTTTATATATATATATATAGATTTGGAAATNTTTATATATATATATATATATATATATATATATATATATATATATATATATATATATATATATATAGATGTAGTATTACTGTATTAGGCAACATCATTCAGTAAGCTTAATTTGCATATAAAACATTATCAGTTACTTATACTACAGAAGAAACAAATAATCAGGTTTACACCAACGACTAAGCGAGAAGAAGCTTGATGCGCGAAAATATTAAGGGAAATGGTACTTAATAGTACGATATTTGATGTTAATGTCATCTACTTAATTTTCTTAAACTCTAAGAAAGTTGCATTTTCATATCGAGATTACTTATATTTGAATAAAAAAGATTTATGATGATTTAACTAATCTAATAGGATTTAAGTTATAAATACTAACACTGTAAATGAAAACGATTCATTTGCTTTGTCAAGAAAACTTTACTAGGGGCTAGGGGTACTGGTTGACCTCCTATTTTTCAACTATTACAGCTGGCGCCAAGGCATCAGTTTTGCGTTAAAATATGGACACAAATTAGTCAAATATTCTTCTCCAAGAAAATGACTAGTCAAATATGGAAGAATTATATTATTTTTTTCGTAAAAGGAAAAATCAATTATGGTAAATATATCGCTTTTCTTTTAAGAAATAGGAAAATCAAATATAGGACAAACATCTAACGGGGCCAGGGTACTGGTTGACCTCCTAGTTTCAATTATGTTTCAATAATTACAGCTGACGTCGAGGCGTCGTTCAGTTTTGCGATACAAATGGACACAAAGGAGGGTTTTCGCTCTAGTCTACTCAACATTATAATCATCTATAAGATAAACTAAAATTATATCAACAACAATTGAAGTCGAATTTTCTACGATGCAACTACATTATTCAGTTGATAATAATTGGATGAGATTTACTGATTAAAGTCGATCATGATTCATGAGTGAGAGTTCACATGTAAAGATGTTACATGAGCAATCTTCTCTTATTATTAGTTTATCAGTCTTTCTATTTCAATATATGTGACAACATTAATATTTGAAGAATCAAAATGGTTCTTTTTTAAATATGTTTTTCTATATTTTTAAAACTGCAATGTCAAGTCTTAGAAAATTGTCTCTTATTTGCTTGCCCTTTAAAACAGATAAAAATGACCTAAAGACTGAAATGGCTCGTCTCCTTGATATAAACAGTCGAAGTCCACTTTTTCACTTGAACACAATTGAAATTAAATGGCTAAAATCTTCCTTTCCCCTCCAATAGCCCTCCAACAGAGAAAAAGAAGAATGTAATACTAGTTTACATCCACTATTCCATTCAAGATCTTTTTCTTTTCCATACTCGTAGCATTGTACAAAATAAAAGTAAAAACAAATTAAACAAGCTTACATTTTGGACTAGGCCAGAGATCACTCAGCAAACTATTTGTGTACGTAATTATTCCAGTAGTATCCTTTGGGTGAGATCAAGCTTTCCACATACGTAATGGCATTTATACTTTCTCTTTCTGATGGAAAAAGAAAGTCTCTTATACTATCAGACTTAGGATTATATGCAACAATTTTAGCTCCGTTACCCCATACTAAGAGAACTATTTTTCCCTTTGACATGAAAAGGGGCTTTGCTAATCCGTAATAAGGGCATATTTCTAAATTCCTTATGATTCTTTTACTCCGTATTCCTTCATAATCTATATCTCAAGATTTTTACCATAATCCAAGTAAGTCATAGAAAGACATCCATTCAAAACTCCTAAACCAACAATAGCATTCTCAAGCTTATGGATTGGAAACTGATCGATCTTTTTAGAGACAGTATCAGGGATTGGAAACATATGAAACTTTTCCGAGACAACATCAAAATAAATTAGCCTGTTATGAGGACCACAATGGAAATCGTTTATGACTCTAACACTAGAGTGAAGTCGTCCATGCATTGTAATCCAATCAGGAACACATAGTGATAAGATATCATAGGGGCAATGTATGCCCCTCCACTTTTTGTCTTTAAGACTTGCTATAATAGCAGTTTCACAACCGTAATCTGGGGATTCAGGGCGAATAAATAATCGTACCTTGTATTCATTCTTCAAAGAGTCGAAACAAAGTATATGCCACAGATCATCACATGCTAAAATGCTATGCTCAAGCACTTTGTTACAAAATCTAGTAGCGGGGTTCCACAAGAAAATATGCTTGTTTACGTTTATCAGTAGAAGACCATCACAAGAACCCAATACATTATATCTCAATTTAGAGATTTTGGGTTTGAAATATTGTTGTTGGTTTATGATACGGAAAGTTGATCCATCTTTGCGCTTTGAAAGCACAAAAGTTCTTCCTCGTTGTTGATTAGAGAGTTTGAATTTGGGATTTGAAATCCATGAATGCCATTGTTTACAAACACATTTGAATCGTAAGAGGGATCTCACTGGTAATTTTGAGAGAATAATCATACTAATTTCGGTGGGTACATCTGCTATACGCTGTTTTGGTGCTTGAAACAGACGATTTCTTCTTTGGTTTTTCATTATCGCAACCCTAAGGGTCAATACAAAAAAGAAAGTTTGAAAAGATAGTGATGTTTCAATGTTGGAAAGGGTTTAGGGTTTTTATATATGAGAGACGGGAGGTTTCAATATTCGAAAGCGTTTAGGGTTTTGAAAGAAAGGAGGCATGAGCTGTGCTCTAGTTACCGATGGCACTATCGTTTGCTATGATGCCTACGTGGAATATAAAAATCTCCCAAAACAAGGGAAAATTTAACAGAGGATTTTCAATCTAAAAAAGTGATTTGGACTCTTTTGGAATAATTATAATTACAGAGGCATTGACGCATTGCAAAATAAAATTTCATGGTTTTACGTGCTTGAAGACACTAGCTATTGCGAGATCCTCACAACAACATGAAGTATTTTTATTGTCACATGTACGCGTAAATATCTGTATAAACAAGCATACCAGTAAGTTAGGTGAAATCACATTCTGTTTGGTTGAGCTTTTCCAAAGTCAAAAGTATTTTTTTTTTCCCCACAGTTTAGGGATTTAGCCAAGCTTTTAGGAGAACAAAAAAAATTTTTTGACTAGAAGCATGAGGAGAAGCTAAAAAAAGTAGTTTTTCCCAAAATTGTTACGAAACTTAGCTCAAAGTAACAATATAGAACAATAAAATAGACAACAATGTAGAGAGGAAGAGAGGAGAGAATCTTATTTCTTCTATGTAATCAAGTGTATACAATGTGATGCCAAAACCCTCTATTTATAGGATTACATAGAGGCATACAAAAGAATGCCATAAACATGACATTAAACATTTGAGATCATGGAGGAAGATCATAGGGAGGTTATGGAGGTGTGGGAGTTACAACTATAATGGTGAGAAGTAGCGGGAGTTATATACATAATGGAGAAGAGTAGTGGGAGTAACTTCTTTAGGAGTTATAGACATCCACTACAAAATAATATTTCATAACACTCCCCCTTGGATGTCTATAGATAATGTGCCTCGTTAAAACCTTACTAAGAAAAAACNTCTTTGTGTATCATGTCATGGAAAATAGTAGTCATGGCCCTCATGTAGTGGCCCAGCATTCTTAATCCAAACGGCATCATCTTGTAACAATACATCCCCCACGGCAACCTTACTAAGAAAAAACCCTGTGGAAAAAATCTTAGTGAAGGAAAAAGAGTACACATATCTTGTAATACGCATTATTTGCTGCCTCATTAAAAACCTTGCTAGAAAAACCCAGTGGGATAAAATCTTAGCTAAGGGAAAAAGAGTACAACGCGTATTTGCCTCCCCCTGATGAAAACATCACTTTATTCTTCGGAGACGACGAATTTCAAGCTTGTATAACAACTTCTCCAATATTGAGATCCGCAGTGTCTTGTGAAGAAGTTTGTCAAATTATCACTTGAACAAATTCGTTGAAGAACTTTGGTGAATGTGCTTTATTTTGTCTCCTTCGATAGTCCTTGTTTCAATTGATATAAGCAAACAACATTATCTTCTGTATTATTGGAATCTTCTCTTCAAAGTCAAGTCACACGTTTGTTGTGTGTTGAGCCCCTTGCTTTATCAGTTGCTTATCTTGGCATGACTTGAATAAGTATTAACAATTAACTGCATTGTAATATGATAATATGGCAGTACTCTCACATGCAAATAGAATGTTTGAAGAACAAACTTCAAAAAATGCCTGCATTTGCATAACCAACAAAATCTTGGCGATATTTGTTAGAATATACAAATCTAAATCAAGTATTCCTTTTGAAATATAATACTAATTGTATTCCAATATCTCCACATTGAAATAAAACTATATCTTGCTAGCATATTGTTATACTTATGGTTCTAGCCAGATATATTAGTGCACCAATTGCACTAGACACAAAAATAAATCATGTACGCCATGATCGCTCTAATCTACATAAGGATCTACCGAAGATTTATTTAATACATTTCTTGGGAACCTTAATATGCTTCAGAACAATTTAAATTATTCAAGGATTTTCATTATATGCATATCAAATGTATTGTCAGACCCCCCACAGGAGAACATGTCTCCTAATACCAGGATATTTACGAAAATTTTGTACCACAAGTCGTCTTTATGTCTACCGACTTGATTTTTCATTTCATTTCAGGTGTGGGGACTATCCGTCCAACTTCACATTTTTCAGGTGAAGTCAATTTCATTGCATATTTTTCATTTGGCCAATCATTTATCTGTCCAAATTCCATGACAGACTTGAGCTCAAGATCCTCGTCAATATTAATAATATTGAGCGCTACATTATATTAACAACATCATCAACGATCATTTTACATCGGTTCCATCATCGCATAATAAAGACATAACTTATCGAGATCTCATTATTTTCAGGTACCTGAGCCTCTCCCATGAGGTCTTATAAAATGTTATGTCATGGTGCTCTTATAAAGCACTTGCCTCCTTATTATGACCATCTTGAACATTTGCTCCTCTCCTTCTTCAAGGAGTTTTATCTTTGGAACCGATTAGTCTATTACGCTTCAAGAGTTCCATAGACTATGTCCATCATGGACTTTATTCTATTTGGAGCATTAGTAGCTGAAATATGACATTTAGTTTGGGTCAGCAAATGCGCATGGAAATATTTTGTAAATGAATTATCACTTGAACTTCAAGTTCATATTTTCTTGTACGAGGATCTAATGTACTCATAATAATTCATTCCATGTATTACTTTTTTTTCAGCTGCTCATTTTCTCCCCCTAATGTTGGGATCACCAACACATATCCTCAACCTTCATTGAGACCAATCTTTGTGCATTGTGGTGGCACAATTAAATCATATAGTACATCCATATTTCTAGATGAAAATATTTGGTTCCTGACCCTGAACCAATTGTGATGGGGAGAATTTATCATAACTTGTTGGCTAGATGCGTACAAGTGCTGTTGTATATTAAATAATATACTTAATACAAAATTTCTATTTGGAGTTTTGTTCTCATAACCAATGGTTTAGCTATAATTGGAGGCATACAATTTCTGCTAAACCAACTTGGATTTAAACCAGCATTATCAAGATAAATTATCATAATATATATTCTGGAACTGTGCTCTAATAATTTGAGCAAACAACCTTGCAAAAACCAAAGTGCAAGTTGATAACAAACGCACATGTGACCATACAATAGATGCATCTATTAAAATCATATAATAGTAAATAGTCCACATGGCAGGTGACTGGGCCCATAAATATATCACCTTTTATTCGTTCCAAAAATCAAGAGATTCAATCCCAACCTTAGCTGGTATATCATGAGAATAAGCAGCACAAGAGAATTCTTGCAAAATCTTCTATTTCTTCAATATATGCCAATGTGAATTCTCAATCAATTTTTTCGCATCATAATTGAACCGGGATGGCCAACCGGTCATGCCAACTAATATTTATTTCTGTAAACCTCTAGTTTACCTGTGGCATGTGATTCCATCATCATGCTTATACTCGTGTAGTACAAATAGAAGAAAAGTCGAGTAACCTTTCATATTTACCCGGTATGTTATAGTAATATGAAGATAATCAATCTTCCTTTCATTTATAGTCTCAATAAGCCAACCACATTGGCTAATACATTTGAAACTCAAAAAGTTTCTTTTGAGACTTACTACCACCAATGCCATGAATAATTTTATTTATTCGGGTAGTAATAAATTCGCTCTTCTGGAGCTCTCAATAATTTTGCACTACAAGATCTTTTATAACACCATCCAAGTGGTAAATTTTTCCTCCACAGAGAAAATTATCTTATCATAATAATTGCCATGGTCAAAATCATCATAAGCAAAATCTTTTCTTGCTTTAATTTTGCCTTTAATAACTTTTTATAAGGCATGTCAAATTATTTTTTGCGTACCACATGTGCGCGACCAATGACATATTCATGTAATCAACAGTAATATTCATTATCTCTCTTTCTCTCAAACCTCCCTTAGAGGTGAGTTGTGGTGTATATCCAATCATGCATTGCACGTCTTTATTCATTACTTTTATCACATATTGTTACATTCACCTTCATGAATGAATCTGCCTTCTCAATGCACAAGTCACATTCTCTTCAAAGAATGGAGTATAATTATCGCGACGTGCTTTATAAATTTTTTATACCAATTTGATGGTAAATATTTCCTTCACCTATTGAAGGATTACTTCGAGAACCCTTATTGTTCTCCTTTTACAGTTACCATAGTGATGACAACTATTATTTCGTCGCTTGCCATGCCCTCGTACATGCATACAGTCATGAAAAATTATTTTCATTAGTCATCATTAGATCATCAATATGGTGCATTGGGACTCAAACCCAATGTCTTACCCATATAAAGGCATGTAAGGCTATAATGCATTGGGACTCGAACCCAATATTTTATCATCATAGTGCACTAGGACTAAAGTCCAGTGTCTTACCCTCAAGATACAATGAAACTTGAACCCGCCATCTTATCCTCAACTAATTGCATAATAGGCCAAAGTGCCTAGAGATTTACCTGCAAGCCTTCCCGGTTCCTTGATTTCACTGCTGGATACAAATAAAAAAAAATTCAACTAAATATAGCACGTAAAGTTAATGCAAATATATGAAAGGGTGAATGAGTTTATAAGGATGAAAAACTTATCTTTGCATTATCATCCAATAATTTTTTTTTATTGTACTTGATCTCATTGTCTGCTTATAATTCACATAATCTTGACGTAGAAGATCATGAAATGAGCCATTCGTGCTGATAACGTGTTACGAAACTTAGCTCAAAGTAACAATATAGAACAATAAAATAGACAACAATGTAGAGAGGAAGAGAGGAGAGAATCTTATTTCTTCTATGTATTCAAGTGTATACAATGTGATGCCAAAACCCTCTATTTATAGGATTACATAGAGGCATACAAAAGCATGTCATAAACATGACACTAAACATTTGAGATCATGGAGGAAGATCATGGGGAGGTTATGGAGGTGTGGGAGTTACAACTATAATGGTGAGAAGTAGTGGGAGTTATCTACATAATGGAGAAGAGTAGTGGGAGTAACTTCTTTAGGAGTTATAAACATCCACTACAAAATAATATTTCATAACAAAAATTACTTTTTTGAATCACTTTTGAGAAAATTTCCTTAGAAATACTTTTTTAAAGCTTGGTCAAACACTAATTGCTGCTCAAAAGTGCTTTTTAAATCAATTAGCCAAACACAAACTACTTTTCGCCAAAAATACTTTTTGAAAAATAATTTTAAAAATAAGCTGATTTTACAAGTTTGCCCAAATAAGCTAACAAGATTTTTATTTTTTTGTGCAACTTGAATCCCTGGGTTATTGGATTTGTTCTCTAAGATTTGTCTTACCGAGGGAAGTTACTGGATAGTCAATATTAACACTACAAATCAAAGAGTACAAATCTAGTTCATACAAACCTTATACATTATATATTTATATCAGGGAAGATACATTATATTTAAATTCATTCTAAATGCAAAGATTTTGTTGAATCCTTCAAATATTGCATTTGTGTTTTTGACCTATCGTCCGTTGGGTAATCCTAAGGTTAAAATATCAAGTTATAAATTACGGTAATATTTGTCATAGAGATCCACCTCTAGTTATTGCTTATATATAACTAGTATTAGTACCCGCGCGATGTGCGGACATAAATAACGTCAAATTATGATTTGAATAATTTGATTTATGTGCAAATAACCTTAAAATTAAACCTTCTAAATAGAAATTATAAATAATTATTAGATATTAATTAAGAAGTAGACATGGAATCATTTTTCAGATCTCGTAGTGGATAACATTTTATCTTTTTCTATACCGTAATAATCCAACCCCTTGATTTTGGCACTTTATATTTTATTTTACGGACAATATTAAAGAATATTAAACATATAACATTGTGATCTGTCTTGTTTGAGCACAATAAATATATTAGTTTAGCAAAATTCTTACCACCGCTTTGTTTTACATCTCAAGTTCAAATAAGTCCTATCCTTCTATATTTTTAGACATTTTTTTTGCTTTTGTTCTTTGCCTATAATTATTGCCTAATTTATTACTTAATTGATATATTGTTGTGATCTTTTATTAGTTTATAAATTGACTTAATGTCTTGCTTATTGTCACACCTCCTTTTTTCCGAAGGGGATAGGGATAAGGATAGGGAGTTTTTCCAATTTAAGTGACATGAATCGAAATATGATTATTTATTTAATTTCAGAGTCGCCACTTGGAATAATTTATGGTGTCCTAAGTCACCGGTTTATTTTAAATCCCCCTATCGAGGAAATTTAACTCTATTTTTGGTCTGCGAACACAGAAGACTGGGTAAGGAATTCTGTTAACCCGGGAGAAGGTGTGAGGCACTCCCGAGTTTCGTGATTTTAGCACGATCGCTGAACTATTAATAATTGGCCTAATTATCTGATTTATTACTTGTTTTAAACCTATTGTGCATTTTTAATTTTATAACCGCTTTTATTTATTTATGGAATTTATTTAAATAAGCCGCGATATCACGCACTTATTGTTTTGTTGAACACATTGCAAATTGCATCACATGAAATGCACCCGCGATTTACAACATGTTTATTTTAATTATTATTCAAAGTTGTTATGATCGGGTAACATGAAAGCACATCCGAATTTGGAAATTAGGTATCACGACTATGTCACGGGAACCGTACCCATAGTCACGATGATTTAGTTACGCGCCTAAAGCAAACTACGATGTTCAAATTATTTCCTAAACTAATTTGAGATTATTGTAAAGGTCCGTGAGTTATAAAATTGATGTGGAAATCAAAGAATATTTAGCTCTGTCTAAACATGTCACGACACTAAACCCGGACCCGGTCGTGATGGCGCCTCTCGTGAAGACAAGGCCAGCCAACTAGTCCCAATTCAATTCTTAAAACAGTTAAACATTAATAAACAGTCTAAGAATGAGTAAATAAGCCAAAGACTAAGCAAAAGATAATATAATATGCGGAATACAGCCCAAACACGGCCCGATACCGGGGTGTCACAAGTCACGAGCATCTACTAGGGTCTAAATACAACAAGAGTCTAAAATGTACTAGATACAGTCTAGTGAAATCGAGAGGGAGAAAAGCAGTGCTGCGGACGTCGGGCAGCTACCTCGCTAAAATTCCAATGACTCTGCCTCAGCTCAGCCAATACCCGCTACCGGGTACTGAAATACCTGAATCTGCACACAAGGTGCGGGGAGTAAAGTGAGTACTCCAACTCAGTGAGTAATAATCATAACTAAAGTCTAAATGGTAAGAAATCACGAAAAGTGCATCAACATGTTGTATAGAAGCAGTTCAAAAACCAGTAAGAAAGCAATGAAGCTGTAAAATCCCTTAAAACATCTTAGCTCAGTTTAAACTTCTTTGAAAATGACTTTTTCAACAGTTACACAAATGAATGCAGAACAACTAGTGCAGATAAGCACAGAAATCTGCCCCTCGGGCACAAATACACAATTAAACAGGTAAATGACAGGCAAGTAAGAAAGATAAGCACATAAGGTTCACCCCTCGGGCACAATGTCAATAAATCCGCCCCTCGGGCAATATCTCAGAACAGTATCAGTCCCTCGGGCAATCACATAGAACAATATCAGCCCCTCAGGCTATATCTCACATCACAATGGGTACCCGCGCTCACTGGGGGTGTGCAGAGTCCTGGAGGGGCCCCTTACGGCCCAAGCGCAATATGAAGACATCTCGTGGCATCATCACTAGGCTCTCGGCCTTATATCGACCAAGCCACCTCGTGGCGTACATATCTCAGGCCCTCGGCCTCATAAGAATCAGTGTATAACTGTTGCGACGTGCAGCCCGACCCAAAAGTATGCTCACACACAGGCCCTCGGCCTTACTCAGTCAAAAATTACATAAGCCACTCGGGCAACAGTAAAACATGATGCTCAGCCCAAAATATTATTTGAAATATCATTTCAAGTGTTAAAGAAAAGTAAACATGACTGAGTTTTGAAATTCGTGAAAAATAACATGACTGAGTTCAAGTATGAAGTCAAAACAGTGAGGAAATATCAACAAAATCCCTCGAAGGGTTCAAATAATTGGCACGAAGCCCAAATATGGCATTCAACCCAAATAATGATGATAGCAAATAATTTTCAATCAAATACGGGGGAAAATCATCAATCGGAACGGACCAAGTCACAAATCCCCAATGGTGCACGACCCCACGCTCGTCATCAAGCGTGTACCTCACCTCAATATAGCACTACGATGTGCAATCCGGGATTTCAAACCCTCAAAACATCATTTACAATCATTACTCACCTCGAACCGGCTAAATCTCTAGCTCGCGACGCCTTTTCCCCTCGAATCGGCCTCCACGTGCGTCGAATCTATCTAAAATCAGAACGAGGGCATCATAGTATGCTATGGGAACAAAGCCCAAGCGAAAACAATCAATAAAGGGCACAAATCCCGAAATTACCAAAATCCGACCCTCGGGCCCACATCTCGAAACTCAGAAATTTTTACATCAATAGATTCCTCGTCTCCCCACGAGTTCATACATATCAAGAATACAAAAATCGGAGTCCAAATCACCCCTCAAATCCCCATTTAGAGGTCTCATAAACTCAAGCCCTAATCCTCCATTTTAGTCTTTTAATCCCTTAATTATAGCCTTAATCCATGAAATACTACCATAGAAATGTGTTTTAAGTCCAAAATCCTTACCTTAACGAAGTCTCTTGATTTCTCTCTTCAGAATCGCCCCAAAAGCTCCAAGGTCGAAGTCAACAATGGTGAAAATAACCCAAATTCGCGAAATGAAATAACATATATGGTCTGCCCAGGCCTTCCCGGATCTACGGTAAAAAATCCGCTTCTGCAGTACCGCATTTGCGGTCTAAACCTCCGCTTCTGCGGAATTCACTTACTCAGCCCACACCGCTTCTGCGACAATACATCCGCATCTGCGACATCGCAGATGCGGTCACCATACCGCTTCTGCGACACCGTAGATGCGGTCACCATACAGCTTTTGCGGTCTCCGCACATTTGACCTTTTTTCGCGTCTGCAACAAACCACCCGCATCTGCGGCGCCGCGTCTGCGGTCCCCAATCCGCAGATGCAAAAATACCAGAAGCAGTAATATCAGCTGCTGCAACAAAATTTCAACCTCTTCGATAACCATCCGAAATCACCCCGAGGCCCCCGGGACCTCAACCAAAGGCTCCAACATATCCCAATACCTTATACAAACTTGCTCCAATCATCAAAACACTTCAAACAACATCAAATCAACTAAAACACCTCGGATTCAAGCCTAAGTTTCTAAAATCTTCCGAATTCCGCTTTTGATCAAAAACCCAACCAAACCACGTCCGAATGACCTGAAATTTTTCCACACACATCCCAAACGACATAGTGAAGCTACTGCAACTCTCGGAATTCCATTCCGACCTCTAGATCAAAATCTCGCCTATCAACCGGAAAACGCCAAAATCTCAATTTCGCCAATTCAAGCCTAAACCTTCCACGGACTTCCAAAATGCATTCCGATCATGCTCCGAAGTCCCAAATCACCTAACGGAGCTAATCAAATCATAAAAATTCCAATCCGAGGTCATATAGTAACAAGTCAAAACTTGGTCAAACCTTTCAAATTTTAAGCTTCAAACTAAGAACTGTTTTTCCAAATTCATTTCGATTACCCTGAAAACCAAAACCAACGATTTACATAAGTCATAATACACTACACGGGGCAAGCCATGCCCGAGAGCTGACGATCAAAGTGCAAAAGTCCTAAACGACCGGTCGAATAAGCCCGAACCAGCTGTAATAAGCCTGAATCAACTAAAATTTCACAATCCAACCTAGCCCATAAACCTTAGAACCACATTTCCACTTACGAAATCCTCCACAGGATCAAAATCTCATATTTATACTCTGAATAAGCCCGAACCAGCTGTAATAACCCATACCTGCAACCTCGGGTGCAATTACATGCTATACCACCCAACATAAACACTTGTAGCGATAACTTCTAATCACAGCAGCTGCACCGAATACCGGTAGAAAACCTCTTATCAACTAAAGTCTTATTCCAATGCTTTCATATACTGCCAATGATGAATAACACATGCAGTAAGCCATAACCATTTCTCAGATCCACCAATCATGAAGCCACTTCTCTTTTGGCAAAGACCATAGCAAATTTCTGGGCCAAACCTCGATATTATCTTTCCAACATGCTGAAATTGAATCTGTTCATATTCCTTAGATCCCAACAATATCATCTAATCCAACACAACCACTCTGGTGACATGACACATTAATGCCATCTAAGGCCACAACTCGTGCAATCCGCACACCGATAAGCAACAATCCGAACATACCAAGATCATGAAAATGATTCAATTGAAAGAGTTGTACCGTAAGCTTACCAGAACCACCGCACAAAATGATGAGAACCCGTCACACACCATAGAAACAGCACACACGAATCCAATCCGCATAATCATACTTCCACATAGCTTTGCTCAATGCACGACCTCATCCAAACACTGGTCCACATAAAACACCTTAAGTCACTCTGCTCGAAATTGATGACCACGCGTAATTGATGTCTAGAGCCAAACCAAATCATCATAACCACAACAAAGTAAAATACATAACACTACACAACCCGAAAGGGCATAACCGATACGCCATCTGCCGAGCAATACCGAATACTCCTCCCGCTCGCTCCACTGAGAGACCCCAATAACACCGCTCTACATGTGCCTATAACCAACAAATCCAAATGCCCCACAACACGTAAAGGTAACTCATATATCTCCTCAAAACACTAATAGGCTCAATAACAATCGAATCACACTTCCTTCAGCAATATAACTCTGAGCCAACAAAGTCGACTCAAGTTAGAACACACATCCACATTGGCCTGCCAACGGACCCCTTATCAAGGAAACCCTGGAACTGCTCCCTCAACTCCTTTAACTCTGCCGGTGCCATACGATACGGTGCCCGGGATCAAATTAACAACCTTGCTCGGTGACATTCCCGTCCACAAGAACACATCCGAAAAGTCCCTCACCACCAGAACTGAATCCATGGTAGGAGTCTCTACACTGACATCTATCACGAAAGCCCAAATAAGAAAGACAATCCCTCCCAGCCATCCGCTGGGTCTTCGAAATATAAAACCACCCTACTAAGAACATAATTCTTCGAACCTCTCCATTTAATCCGTGGCATCCCCGGCATAGCCAACTTCGCCGCCTTAGCGCAATAGCTCAGAATGACACACCACTGCAACAACCAGTCTATGCTCAATATCACATCCAAAATCTAGCATACCAAGCAGCAAAAGATCCACTCGGGTCTCCAAATCCCGATAGTCACTAAACAGTGCCGATACACACGACCCACAACCACAACATGGCCTAAATATGAGAACTCCCAGCCTCCAACTCCATACAACACATGAATCACCATATCCGATCCCCATTTCCACCGTCCGAGTATACAACACACCTCTAGTACCCAATCATTCCCACGAGAGATACTCTTATGATTCTTCCGTACCACCAAGCAACCCAAATATCAGCAGTCGATCCAACAAGAAAGTGCCGCAATACTAATGAAGTACCATCAACTTAATCACATTGCCTTTTTCTGAAACATATACCCTCGTCAAATCACCTCAATTAGCAATACCATTTCCTTAATCATCTGAAGATCATTCCCCTAATCATCTGAAGCTCATTTCTCTAATTATCTGAAACTGCCCGCTACCTAAGAGTTTTATGACCTTCCTTTCAGAATTGAACTGTAACCTTACACATGTAATCTCAGTCCTCCCCAACATATCGCATATACCATACCATCCTAGGATAACATGAAAACTTCATATCCCTTCCGAGCCACAAGAAACTATGTACTCAACCAACCAAGAACTTTCCATTGATCCCATTCAGAAGAAAATCACTACACATCCCATGCTTCTTACACTCGCAGAAAATACACATCTCTAACCGCTGTAGAAATCATCAAGAACTCTCCGTCTCCCTTTTGCACAAAACCAAACCTGACATGACCGAATCCTTCTAACTCAACCACGCTACGCAGGCCACTAAAACCTAAGAGCATTGCCGCGAAATACCTGTAGAAACTCATTACCTCGTAAACATCCAAGAACTAATCATATCCTTGCCATACTGATTCGGCCTACTACCAATCGCTCCCATCTATCCAAGTTCCTCCGATCTCACCTTCAACTTGATACTCCTTCTTGCTATAGCATCACAATTCCTCAACCCAGACTCACCACACGAGACCCAAGAATAATACCACACAGTCTAAGGCTCACAACCCGCTGAATACTCTTTTAAATGTTCCCAAAAGCACCACATTCAAAATACCTACCCTGAAAAGACTTCCTGCAAATCTGAAGACATTACCTTCCTAACTGATGTATAGAACACCATAATCGATATAGAAATGACTTAAGTCTTGACACCCTCCAAATGCAAAACCTCAGTTTCTAGCCACAAGTACAACTTGAAAGTCTCCAATTATTGCATGTAAAATTTTGAACGCATTAGAACCATTCTATAGAGTCATCCACTCCACCCAAAATACAATTAACCCGATCAAAAGAACCGAACAACCTGTGCCTCATTAGCACTTCTGCACTGCAGCATATAACCTTACCTTGATGCAACCAAGCCACTTTCTTTTCGATGCACCGAGCATTCTTTATCAACAACGACTCAAGACATTTCGTGATTCTCCAACACCTATGAAGCATGATGTATCCTTACCTTAGTCAAAAATTTTCCTTTACTCGAGCCATCCTCGGGCTCAATCTCCGCAAACCATAACCGATTCACTAGCACGCCTCAAACCGTAACCAACATAGCACATAACCGTGCAATCAGCTACTCAATAACAAACTCCCCCACTTGGCTCGAAACCATAGGTCAAAACACTCACAATAACTCATAACGCATATACCTTATTTCTGCCACAATACCACAGTGAGATTAATTAAATCCTTCTTAAGCTCGTGGAACACAGACCATCCGGTACTTCATATCTTCTGCAAATCTCGCATTCACCCTCGTAGTAGTCAAGCCTACTCTCTTGAGCAACCAAATTTCAAATTGTATAGCATATATTTCACTTGTAAGTGAGATCTTCTAACAGACAACATATGGATCACACAACTTTAACATTTATGTATACCTTCCACCGTCATAAACATTACGCAGTCACTTAATCTTCCTGAGTCCGAAATTATACCGCAACATGAAATTTACTTCACTCCTAATTAGGAACATGAAAATATTCTTCACACACCCATAACTCGGGGCTATACATCTAATCACAATGGAAATCAAACACCTAATAGTTCATCTATCCTCCAGCAGACCCTTCTCGTCGCTTCCAAATCATATGATCACATCTCGCAGTCACACATACTTATCGCATAGCCATCAAACCATCACTTCTACTAATAGGGGCACTACTGAGTATAAGTTCAAAAACACGGCTCACATAATCAGCACCTTGGTGTTCAAGCTATAGGTAAAAATCCGGCCTCGAGTCTTCCAGACTGGCCCAACATCAACACAAAGAGATCATATCTCGCCCCTCGATCAGGGAATCACAAGTCGTCAATGCACATCTGATACTGAGCGCTCATGCGCACATACAAATGCGTGGAAGGAATTCAAAGAGTTACATTTCAAGCTAAATCAAGGACGCACGATAAGAATGCAAGAATGTGAAGTTTCCTAAACGTTCTGTAGCCTCTCGAGGATAAATACAGACGTCTCCGTACCGATCCGCGAGACTCTACTAAACCTGCACATGACTCGTGAGACCTATGTAATCTAGGCTCTGATACCAACTTGTCACGATCCTAAACCCGGACCCAGTCGTGATGGCGCTTGTCGTGAAGACAAGGCCAGCCAACTAGTCCCAATTCAGTTCTTAAAATAGTTAAGCATTAATAAACAGTCTAAGCATGAGTAAATAAGCCAAAGACTAAGTAAAAGATAATATAATGTGCGGAATACAGCCTAAACACAGCCCGATACCGGAGTGTCACAAGTCACAAGCATCTACTAGGGTCTAAATACAACAAGAGTCTAAAATGTACTAGATACAGTCTAGTGAAATTGAGAGGGAGAAAAGCAATATTGCGGACGTCGGACAGCTACCTCGCTAAAACTCCAATGACTCTGCCTCAGCTCAGCCAATACCCGTTACCGGGTGCTGAAATACCTGAATCTGCACACAAAGTGCAGGGAGTAAAGTGAGTACTCCAACTCAGTGAGTAATAATCATAACTAAAGTCTAAATGGTAAGAAATCACGAAAAGTGCATTAACGTGTTGTATAGAAGCAATTCAAAAACCAGTAAGAAAGCAATGAAGCTGTAAAATCCCTTAAAACATCTTAGCTCAGTTTAAACTTCTTTGAAAATGACTTTTTCAACGGTTACACAAATGAATGCAGAACAACTAGTGCAGATAAGCACAGAAATCGGCCCCTCGAGCAGAAATACACAATTAAACAGGTAAATGACAGACAAGTTAGAAAGATAAGCACATACGGTTCGCCCCTCGGGCACCATGTCAACAAATCTGCCCCTCGGGCAATATCTCAGAATAGTACCAGCCCCGCGGGCAATCACATAGAACAATATCAGTCCCTCGGGCTATATCTCACATCACAATGGGTACCCGCGCTCACTGGGGGTATGAAGACTCCTGGAGGGGCCCCTTACGGTCCAAGCTCAATATCAAGACATCTTGTGGCATCATCACTAGGCTCTCGGCCTCATATCGATCAAGCCACCTCATGGCGTACATATCTCAGGCCCTCGGCTTCATAATCAGAATAAGTGTATCACTGCTGTGGCATGCAGCCCGACCCAAAAGTATCCTCACACACAGGCCCTCGGTCTTACTCAGTCAAAAATCACATAAGCCACTCGGGAAACAGTAAAACATGATGCTCAGCCCAAAATATTGTTTGAAATATCATTTCAAGTGTTAAAGCAAAGTAAACATGGCTGAGTTTTGAAATTCGTGAAAAATAACATGATTGAGTTCAAGTATAAAGTCAAAACAGTGAGGAAATATCAACAAAATCCCCGAAGGGTTCAAATAATTGGCACGAAGCCCAAATATGGCATTCATCCCAAATAATGATGATAGCAAATAGTTTTCAATCAAATACGCGGGAAAATCATCAATCGGGACGGACCAAGTCACAAATCCCCAATGATTCACGACCCCACGCTCGTCATCAAGCGTGTGCCTCACCTCAATATAGCACTACAATGTGCAATCCGGGGTTTCAAACCCTCAGAACATCATTTACAATCATTACTCACCTCTAACCAGCTAAATCTCTAGCTCGCGACGCCTTTGCCCCTTGAATAGGCCTCCACGCGTGTCGAATCTATCCAAAATCAGGACGAGGGCATCAAAATATGCTAAGGGAACAAAGCCCAAGCGAAAACAATCAATAAAGGGCACAAATTCCGAAATTATCAAAACCTGACCCCCGGGCCCATGTATCGAAACTCAAAAATTTTTACATCAATAGATTCCTCGTCTCTCCACGAGTTCATACATATCAAGAATACAAAAATCGGAGTCAAAATCACCCCTCAAATCCCCGTTTAGAGGTCTCTTGAACTCAAGCCATAATCCTCCATTTTTTAGCCCTTTAATCCCTTTAATTACAGCCCTAATCCATGAAATACTACCATAGAAATGTGTTTTAAGTCCAAAATCCATACGTTAACGCAGTTTCTTGATTTCTCTCTTCAGAATCGCCCAAAAAGCTCCAAGGTCGAAGTCAACAATGGTGAAAATAACCCAAATTCGCGAAATGAAATAACATATATGGTCTGCCAGGCTTTTCCGCATCTGCAGTCAAAAATCTACTTCTGCGGTACCGCATTTGCGGTCTAAACCTCCGCTTCTGGGGAATTCACTTACTCAGCCCACACCGCTTCTGCTACATCGCAGATGCGGTCACCATACCTCTTCTGCGGTCTCCGCACATCTGACACTTTTTCGCTTCTGCGATAAACCACCCGCATTTGAGGCGCCGCATCTGCTGTCCCCAATCCGCAGATGCGAAAATACCAGAAGCAGTAATATCAACTGTTGCAACAAAATTCCAACCTCTCCGATAACCATCTGAAATCACCCCGAGGCCCCCGGGACCTCAACCAAAGGCTCCAACATATCCCAATACCTTATACAAACTTGCTCCAATCATCAAAACACTTCAAACAACATCAAATCAACTAAAACACCTCGGATTCAAGCCTAAGTTTCTAAAATCTTCCTAATTACGCTTTTGATAAAAAAATCCAACCAAACCACGTCCGAATGACCTGAAATTTTGCACACACATCCCAAATGACATAACGAAGCTACTACTACTCTCGGAATTCCATTCCGACCCCTAGATCAAAATCTCGCCTATCAACCGAAAAATGCCAAAATCTCAATTTCGCCAATTCAAGCCTAAGCCTTCCACGGACTTCCAAAATGCATTCCGATCACGCTCGTAAGTCCCAAGCACCTAACGGAGTTAATCAAATCATAAAAAGTCCAATCCGGGGTCATATACTAACTAGTCAAAACTTGGTCAAACCTTTTTAATTTTAAGCTTCAAACTGAGAACTGTTTTTCCAAATTCATTCCGATTACCCTGAAAACCAAAACCAACAATTTACATAAGTCATAATACACTACACGGGGCAAGCCATGCCCGAGAGCTGACGATCAAAGTGCGAAAATCCTAAACGAATGGTCGGGTTGTTACAAAACATATACGAATTAACCACTTTAGAGATGTTTGCAACTTACTACTCCATCTTTAAAATCAGAAGATATTTATTTATGAAGGGATAATGGGCTAATTATTAATCTAGTAACTAAGCTGATTGGACTTGACATGTTGAAATTGTCCAAACCCAAATGTCGCTGAAACAAAATCTCTTACATAGGCCCACATTCTATCATAGAGGTTATCAATCTTAATTAGTTAATGCCCTTTTTTGGAAATCTTTCCTACTTCCCTTTTTCTTTTACATTTCTTAAAGAAATTTGCTCAAAAAATCACCAGGCAAAAGATTGGGCTTTAATGTCGAGCCCATAGCCCCAACCACTCAACGTCAGGCCAATACTCTAATTGTAATTGCATTACACTAATTTGATAAATTCATCACCGATTCTTATAACAATAATAAAAGATTAATTACAATAATTAAGTTCAAAATCTATTTAACTATAATAGATAATACAAGGCATTCGTACACAGAATTACATTAAAGTCCTAAAATGTATATCTTTCTACATGAGCTTACTTAAACTACAACTGTTTCAAACATTCTTGACACAATCTTTTGGCTTTGGGTTTAGAAGTTTGACCAATTAATGGTCAGATCCATGAACATCCGCCATATCTGTGGCAACAAATGACTTTTTCTGTTACACATTAACACAAAAAATCACTCGAACAATATATTATAGAGGTGCCAAACCTAAATTCATGCTTAATCAAAGAGATCTAGGAATAGAAGTTAACAGAAGCAAACCCTTATTTTCTCAATTTATCCTTAAGTCAACAAATACATTTAGAAAAAACTTGTATGAGCTTATTTGATTTAACAACAACCTTACATCAAGAGTAGAAATGGGGTGGGATAGTCACTTTTTAACATGGTATTTACTTTTATCCAGTGTTTTTAATGCTGAGCAAAAATAGCCACTACTCTCTTAAAATTAATACGAGAAGACATTTTTACCCTTTGCTGTGTAAATATTAAGGACATGGTGTCCATAACTCATAACAGAGACTGACCTCCGATAACTCATTGCAGAAATTCCAGCTCACAGTTGCCACTGGTGATCCGAATTAAAAAATTTTGCATACAAGAGAAAATGAAAGATTCTGCAAGTTACGAGAAGAAAGTTCGAGTAGAAATATTAAATTGGAAGAGCAAGTGCAGATCTGAAATTTTTTCTGTAATTTTCTTATGTATGAAACGAATCAAATTGGAAATGTTAGAAAGTGGTGAATTATATGAAACTGAAATTTTGATCGTATGCAATTATGGTGGTAGATGTATATGAAACTGAAATTTTGATCGTTTGCATTTAATTTATTTTGTGTTAAAATAAATTAAAAGTTAAGGACAATAGGTCCTGAACTTAGGCTAAGAAGCCCAAAAGTTAGGGACAGGCAGTCCTTAACTTACAGTTACAAGTTCAAAAGTTAAGGACAATAGGTCCTTAACTTTGAGTCCTTAACTTTGATTTCCAAGTTCAAAAGTTAAGGACAGACAGTCCTTAACTTACAGTTACACGTTCAAAAGTTAAGGACAAGCAGTACTTAACTTACAGTTACAAGTTCAAAAGTTAAGGACAATAGGTCCTTAATTTTGACTTACAAGTTCAAAGTTAAGGACGCTTGGTCTTGAAGTTTGAGTTCCAAGTTCAAAAGTTAAGGACATGTAGCCTTGGAGTCCTGAACTTAGAGTTCCAAGTTCAAAAGTTAAGGACATGTAGTCCTGAACTTAGAGTTACAGGTTAAAAAGTTAAGGACATGTAGTCTTGAAGTCCTGAACTTAGAGTTTCAAGTTCAAAAGTTAAGGACATGTAGTCCTGAAGTCCTGAAGTTAAGGACATGAGCAGAAGGTTATTTTCGTCGGGGCAGTTAAAGTTTATTAAACCAGTGGCTAAAGACTAAAGACATTTAAAACACTGGCTTTAAAATAAAGACAGGAGCTGTTAGTGGCTATTTGTGCACATCGTCCACATCAAGATAAGTAAACAAAATAACACATTAGCCCAATTAATGAGTCAACACAGCATGTGTATTCAATTAGAACTAGGAAAATGTGAATCAGATTTCAAACATAGAACAAAGATTGATAAATTTAATCCTACAAACGTCATAGCACAATGAAGCAGGCTTAAGCACAATATCAGTATGTTTATCCCGCATTTCCACATTCATAAGGGTTACAAGGAGAGAATCTCACATACCTTGTATGAAAGATAGTCAATAAATGCCAAGTAAAGGCTGAAAACTGGAGAAATAGATCAGCAAGCTCAAAAACAGCAACAATCAAACAGGTAAAACAACAATGAATAACCCTAGAACAAACTTCAAACTTCAGCCTAAAATCATTTCGAGAAGGATCAGAAATGAATGAAGAAATAACCAGAACTTCTTAGGGATTTCTAGGAACTCTATCTGTGTTTTCTGCTTAGAATGCAAGAGAAAGGAAAATGTAGCAGTGTTTTTGTGTGTTTTCAGAGAATTTTTTAGTTGAAATAGGCTAATGAATGTGTGTGAGTGGGTGGTGGTCTATATCTTATATAGAATGCATAAAGATCAGCATAAAAAAAGAATATTCTACCCTAAAATTTAGAATGTTAGATAGTACAATATTTTTTAACAGATTTCGTACATCTGTCTGTCCTTTTATCCAAATTCAGCATTTTCACACTAAAAGAGGGACATATGTCCAATACTAGAACCTTTTGATATTTTTCCCCATTTTAACTTTCCAATTAACCCATTTAAGGTTCTTGTTATTACCCTTTCACCCTCATAATTTTTAATTGGCATTCAAACCTCTAAACTTAAATAATTAAAGAAAACTCAGAGATAAAACCAAATAGAAATAATCGGAAACAGGAACACTCCATTAATTAAAACCTAATTAATCTACTGAGTTGACTAGAGTTGTTTTAATTAGCCTAAGCATATGTAATTAAACTAAACAATGCAATTAACTGAATAAACCTATTTTACTGAAATTAAACGAATCAATAAACAAACCAATCAAGATTAACACCTATATGACAATTCAAAAATGGAAAAAGAAACAAAGAGATATGAGGAGAAAGATATACTGATTTTGGCCGTGAACGTGACGGCGACGAACGATTCTTTAGCCTATGTTAATAGTATTATTCGTATTATGGATAGATTCGGAGCTCTTGGAGACCGAGTCGAGGGACGAGGACATCCCAGAGTAGGATTTCACGCTGTTAAGGTAAGTAATAGTTTTAACTCTGGCCTAGAGGGTATAAACCGGAGAATTTGATATCATGTGATTGTTTGGAGGTGAACCCACGCTAGGTGACGGGCGTGTGGGTGTATACCTCGAGGGATTGAGACTTGGTTCGTCCCGTGGGGCCTCATGGCCATCATCTGTGTTACGTAGTTACTTGTCGTTGAACTTGTGTGCCTTCATGTTAGAGATCATGCTTAGACTTTATTCATGCTCATATTATTTGTACTCAGTCATAGAAATTTTTGTACATGTTTACCTCAGTCCCTATTATTTGCTAATATGCTGTGATACTTGATGTGGGTTGCGTCCCCTTATTTGTTGATGATGGTGAGGCTAGTGAGGTACATGATTGAGTGAGGCCGAGGGCCTGATTGTGAGGATATTAATACCATAGAACGTGAGCTGTCCGTGTAGAACGTGAGCTGACCGTGCGGGTCCAGGTATTGATACCATAGCGCGTGAGTTGTCCGCTTAGCACGTGAGTTGACCGTGCAGATCCAGGTATTGATATGATGGCACGTGAGTTGTCTGTGCTTAGCAGTTGGGCTTTGGGAGCCCATCCGGAGTCTGTACACACCCCAGTGAGCGCAGAGTGTTGAGTGTATTGAGTGTTGAGTGTTGAGTGCGAGTGCTGAGTGATGGAGTGACATTGTTGTGAGGTTGCATTTACTTTTGCTGTTTCTGCATTTATCTGTTAAATTTCTTTGGGGCATTTATTGAGTTATGGAATTTACCTGTTTATTTCTGTTTATTTTTTAAAATGTGAAAATAAATAATTGGACTATTTTACTTAGCTCGTCACTACTGCTCAGTTCCTTAGTTATTTCTGTTACTATTGAGTCGATTGTACTCACACTACACCTTGAACTTTATGTGCAGATCCAGGTGAGTTAGAGCACGTCGATTGGTGAGTTCAGACCGACTATTTATGGAGATTGCAAGGTAGCTGCTAGTGTCCGCAGAACCTTGTTACTCCTTTTGTCATTTCTTTTTTTGGACAGTTAGACAGTTTATATATCTTAGTTCATAGTTTTAGACACTCATGACTTAGTGACACCCTGATGTTTGGGGCTCGTTTGCGTATTTTATATTAATTATATTTAGAGTTCATTTAGTTTATGAGAAATTCAAATGTTGAAAATATTTTATTAAATTCTTATAAAACTATTTAGTAGTAATATTTTGGGAAATAGGCTTGCCTTGTAACACGATAAGCGCCATTACGACATGATTAGATTTTGGGTCGTGACAATTCTAGAGTATTATGGGAGGATAAGGTTCACTACATTTTTCTTGTACATGTTCTAGAATATTATCTAGAACCATCCTTAGAGAAGTATAAATCGGGGTGGTCTTAGGCATTTGTAACGAAGCCAATTTCAAGAAAGTCTTTTTCAATAACAAAGTTGTCCCTTTTAAAATCTCTCTTCTCTTTTGAAGATTCCTCTTCTTTAGTTGAATCCTCCAATCTTAGTTAACGATCTTGAGCAATCAGAAAGTCTCCGAATAATACTCTTCTTCTGCTATTCTTTACATGGTATCAGAGCCATAGTTGGCTTCTAGATATATTTGCAAGGTCGGGTCAGTGGTTGATTCAACTGATTTCTCTAATGGATTTTGGTGGTCGTGCTAATGGACTGGGGATGGAGTTATTGAACCAGTCCAACTACAAGGTATGGAAGACTTGTATGGAGTCATACCTTGTTAGTGAGGATTTGTGGGAAGTTGTCAATGGGAGTAACACAAGTCCTCCTGATGACGCACCGGAAAAAAGCAATGCGTGTAAGAAGTGGAAGCAGATTAACGCTAAGGCGGAGTTTATCGTAAAGAGGTCCATCTCTCCTAATTTATTTGATCATATTATAAGGTGTAAATCAGTTCATGAAATATGGAGGACCTTCGATCAGCTGTTCAACAAGAAGGAGTAAGCTCGGCTCCAGATTTTGGAAAATGAGTTAGCTAACACCACTCAAGGTAATCTCTCTATCGCCGAGTATTTTTTGAAGGTTAATAATCTGTGTTCCAAAATTTCTCTATTAAATCCGGACGAGGCTATCTCTGAAGCATGAATAAGAAGAATTATCATTCGTGGTTTAAAGGCAGAATATGTTCCCTTTGTTACATCGATTCAAGGATGGGTTCAAAAACCATCTTTGGAAGAATTTGAGAATTTGGTATCGTCACAAAAGCTACTAGCCAAACAGATGGCGGGTGTATCTATCAAAGAAGGAGAAGGAAATGCTCTTGTCATCGATAAGAGGAAATTTAAAGGGAAATCAAGAGACAACATGCACTTTCGGTCCTCAAGTGGTTCAAGATCACCAGGAAAGAAGGTGGAGTCTTCCAGTAACGGTAAAAAGCTTTTAAAATGTTACCATTGTGGAAAAGTTGGGCACACAAAAAGATATTGTCGAGCCAAAGAGAGCAATATGGATCAAACCAAAAAAGTCGCTGAAGAAGAAGACTGGGGAAAGTGCTTCGTAGCTGAAACTCGAGCAATAAATGCCATGGCTTCCATAAATTTTGAAAGAGACTGGATCGACGATTCAGGATGTGGGCACCATCTCACTGGAGATCAATCCAAATTCTCCACCATTCGCGAATACAACGGACATGATATTATTGTTACAACAGATAATACAGTCCATAATATGGAGAAGGAAGGCCTTGTTGTGATCAACGAGAAGCAAAAAGACACTATCACCCTCAACAGTGTCTTTTATGTTCCAGGTATGAAGAAAAATCTATTTTTAGTTGCAAATGTTGTAGATGCTGGAAACTATTTGCTATTTGGCCCACGTGATGTAAAGTTCCTCCGAAATATCAAGGTGCTCAAGGCAGATATCGTTCACTCTAGTAAGAGAGGTAATGATTTATATGTTTTATCTGCCTCTAATTCATATATTGAGAAGATGAGTAGCAATGACAATACACATCTTTGGCATGCTAGACTTGGACATCTAAGCATGGACAAATTAAAAGCCATGGTAAAGTTGAATCTAGTAAAAGGTTTGCCTAACTTAAGAAACTTTGGTGGAGGAAATGTGTCACGACCCATTTCCACAATAGGTCATGAGGGCGCCTGACCCCATTGTCAGGCAAGATTCTTTTTGATTTTAGTCAAAGATGAGTGAAATAAATGCTAAAATTTGAAGTAAGCCAGAAGAGAGAAATACTGTAATAGCATAGTTATACAACCCAAAAATAAATGTCTACCAAAGTGTATGCCAGAACCTGGTGTCACGAGTGTGGGCATCTAGTAGAGTATACAAAAGACATCTCTATCCTACTGTCTGAAATAGGGAAAAGACAGAAAAAATAAAGGAAGACTCCATCCGGCTGCTGAGCGGCATAGGAAGGGAGCAGCTCACCGTGGAAGTCTCTGCCGCAAATCTCAAGGGCGCGCACCGAACTGGTAACCAGATGTATCAGACTCAGACCCTGTACAGTTAAGTACAAAAGCGTAGTATAAGTACATATACAATATGTATTCAGTAAGTATCCCATCTAATCTCGAAGAAGTAGAGACGAGAGGTCGACTTGATACCTACTAGGGTCAAGATAATATAGTATAAATGTGCTATGCTAAGCATGAAAGTCACCAATGTTTAACAGGTTATAATGAAAAGCAATAATCAGGTTCTTGACCTTATTTCAGTTTCCATTTACATTCTTCAATTACTTAGCAAGTAGGCATGTCATGTCTAGGCATCAACATAAAAATATATCATGCGCAATCATGCCGAGGTCGACGGCCCGCTCCAACAGAAAATAAACTGTGCACTGCCGAGGGTCGAACGGCACGAACCATAGATGCATCTATTTACACCGAGGCGATCGGCCCGATCCACAAATATCAAGAAAACATCAAGAATACACACAAGGCGCATTTATACGCAAATAAATTCTTCTACGGGTTCAACAAGTTCACATGTTCACTTTTATTTCCTCCAAGTCTCTAGCATATCGTAAACGATCATATTAACAAGTAACGTCGAGAAAATCATAAATTAGGCATGATGTGGGTCCTAAACTACCCAAGCAATTAATATCATAGTAGCTACGCACAGACTCTCGTCACCTAGTACGTACGTAGCCCCCGCATTTAGTAGCAAATTCTCAATTTTTATACCTATGGCGACAATTCCCTCTTACAAGGTTAGAAAGGAGACTCACCTCGCTCCAAAGCATACTTCCAATATCAAGAACAAGCCCAAGACCTCAAATTCGGAGCCAAACGATCACAAACTAGTTAAATGAAGTAAGAACTAGTCAATATAGGCCTACAAGATCGAATTCTAACTATTTAAGTAATTTCCCAACCTTTTCCACAAGTTTCCTAAATTCAACCTCGGGCCCACGTGCCTGGATTTCGAAATTTTTCGAAGAAAGTTGTTCTCTATCACCTAAGGATCAATAATATATAAATTCTAGTTCATTTCATAGCAAATTTCGTGGTTAAATCTTGATTTTACTTAAACCCTAGGTCTAGCTCTAACCCCTTTGATTTCCCTAATTTTTAGTGTTTAAGCAACTTAATATACATGTATTCAAACTAATAATGAGTGGAATTAACTTACCTTGAAATGTTATGTGGAAATCCTCTCCTTGGAAGCCCCTAAATCGCCTAAGTGTGGAGTAGAAATGAAATAAATGGCCTTTGAGTTTGAATTAAATGAACTCACTGCCCAGCGATTTCCGCTTTTGCGGTGCTAGGACCGCTTCTGCGGAAACCGCTTCTGCGGAAAGGGGCTCGCTTCTGCGGATCTGGCCCAAGACGCCTGGACCGCTTCTGCGGTCTGGGACCCGCCCCTGCGAAACCGCTTCTGCGGATTTGGAGCCGCTTCTGCGGACCTGGCCTAAGGCGACTGGACCGCTTTTGCGGAACCGCTTTTGCGGTTTTGAAGCTGCATCTGTTGTTCCCCCTGGCCTGGTCATTAGCCGCTTCTGCGATGGTTCAGCCGCATCTGCGGTCCCGCTTCTACGGTCTAAGAACCGCAGATGCGGTTATGACAGAAGCAACAACCTTTAGTTGTTCTTCAATTTTTCTACTTCGCTCGAACCTCGCTCGTTTGACGCTCGGGGCTCCCGAGCCCCGCCCGAACATAGCGACAAGTCTGAAATCACGAGGCAGACCTACTCGAACCCTCGGAACACCTAAAGCAACGCTAAATCTTGGAATCACCCCTTAAAACCAAATGAATCAAACTATTGAACTTCAAGTTCTCAATTTTCTTCCAACGGGCCAAAACGCCCTTAAACTACTCGGATTGACACCAAATTTTACGGGCAAGTTTTATCTGATATTTCGGACCTGTACCAAGCTTTGGAACCAAAATTCGAGCCCGATACCTAGGAAATCAATGATTTCTTAGTTTCTTTAATTCTTTAAAACTTCAATTTAACAATTTCCAATAAAAATTCATTACTCGGGCTGGGGACCTCGGAATTCAGTTCCGGGCATACGCCCAGGTCCCATTACGAATCCGGGTCCGTTTTCCCAAAAAGTTGACCGAAGTCAAACTTGGTCTTTTAAGAGAATCTTAAAGAAACAATTAGACATATTTCACTCAAAACTCTTCCAACTCCCAAACCAACCGTCCCCGCAAGTCGTAAATTAGCTAAAGCAAGTACGGAAGGCTTTATTTAGGGGAACGGGGTTCTAAAAAGCAAAACGACCAGTCGGGTCATTACAAAAGGTTTGTGAAGGATGTCAATATGAAAAGGCACATCATCTTCCATTTGACAGATCCTTATCAAGGTGCAATGCCCCACTAGAACTTGTTCACAATTACCTGATGGGGCCAACGATAAATCCTTCATATGCTAATTTTCATTGATGATTTTACTAGATTCGCTTGGGTTTACTTTGTGAAGCACAAGTCAGAAATTTTCAGTAAGTTTGTGGAGTTAAAAGAAACAGTTGAAGGCGAACTCGATTCCAGAATAAGGCGGCTGCGAACTGGTAATGGCGGAGAATTCACTTCAGATGAATTTCTGTCCTATTATCGTCGGCATGGTATTAAAAGAGAACTCACATACACTGATACACCACAACAAAATGGAGTGGCTAAAAGGAAGATCCGACACTTAACTGAGACATGTAAGAGTTGGCTTGTGCCAAGAATTTACCTAGAGCCTTGTGGGCTGAAGGTATTAAATGTGCAGCGTAAGTGATTAACAGGATGCCACTTTCTCCAAACAATATTAAGTCTCCCTATGAATTAATGTTTAGAGAAAAGCCTAGCGTGAAACACCTCAGGGTTTTTGGATCTATTTGTTATGTTCACATTTCGGATTCTCAATGGAGCAAGTTGGATGCCAAGGCAAGGAAATACATCTTTGTCGGATATGATGAAAGAAAAAAGGGATGGAAGTGCATGGATCCTAAAACTCATCTCTTTGTTGTCTCAAGAGATGTCATATTCGACGAAGTGTCTTTGTATTATGGAGTTTCATTGGATGGAGTGAGTTCAAAAACCTTAAATAATGGTGATTCAAGCTTGCCCATTGCAGGTGTTTCTCTAGATAATACAATTGCTGAAGAGTTAAGAGAAAGGGGGAGTCCTAGACCTCAACAACATGAAACTCAACAAGAAGATGATTCAAGTGGTTCAAGAAGGCTTAAAAGAACTATCATCAAGCCATCTCGCTTCAGAGATGAAAATTTTGTCAGTGCGTATTCCTGTTTCTTTGCAGGACCAATTGATGATGAAGAACCTTCCTCATTCGAAGAATCTAAAGGAGTCAAAGAGTGAGAGCTTGCTATGGATGATGAAATGGAGGCTCTGACAAAAAATCAAACTTGGAGCCTTTTACCAAAGCCGAAGGATGTACAACCCATTTCTTGTAAATGGGTTTACAAAATCAAAAGAAGAGCAGATGGCAGCATAGATAGATATAAAGCAAGGCTGGTTGCTCGGGGATTTTCTCAAAGATTATGAAGAAACCTTCGGTGTCGTGGCTAAGATGATCTCTATCCGAGTTGTGCTAGCCTTGGAAGCCTCGCATAATTGGAAGTTATGGCAACTTGACATGAAGAATGCTTTCTTATATGGAGAGCTTGACAAAGATATTTTTATGGAGCAACCACCCGGGTATGTCTCTAACTTACATCCTGATTATGTCTGCAAACTTAAGAAGGCTCTTTATGGCCTCAAGCAAGGTCCACGAGCATGGTACGGTAAAATTGCTCAGTATCTACATTTCTATGGCTATGATGCATCACACTCAGATCCTACTTTATTTGTTAAAATACAAGGAGACTTGCATATGGTTGTTCTTTGTACGTGGATGATACGATAATAACAGGAAACAATGAAGATGAAGTTGCTAGGCTTCAAGATGAGCTTTCTATAAGATTTAACACCAAAAAGTTGGGAGAGCTACACCATTTTCTTGGCTTAGAGGTGACAAACATGAACAACGATATCTTTGTCACTCAAGAAGGATATGCCAAGAAACTTGTTGACATGTTTGGATTGAAGAAAAGCAAAACATGTTCTACTCCTCTTGAGATAAGTACAAGGTTAAGGCGGGACGAAGGCTCACTTTTTGCAGATCCCAAGCCTTTTCGGGCTCTTGTTGGAAGTCTCCTGTATTTGACTATTACAAGGCCGGACATTGCCTTCTTGGTGGGATATATAAGCAGATTTATGCAAAGGCCAAGAAAGCCTCACTTAGAAGCTGCAAAGAGGATTCTAAAGTATATTAACTCAACATCAGACATAGGATTTTTTTTCTAGAAGAAGAATGATTTGGTGTTAGATGGTTATACGAATGCTGATTTTGGTGGTGATTTGGATGACCGAAGATCTACATCAGGCCATATTTTTCTTTGTGGTGGCACAAGTGTTTCTTGGTGTATCAAGAAGCAAGACTCAGTTTCCTTGTCAACCACGGATGTGGAGTATAAAACAGCTTCTCTT
The DNA here is from genome assembly GCF_001879085.1 of Nicotiana attenuata. Taxonomy (NCBI): domain Eukaryota; kingdom Viridiplantae; phylum Streptophyta; class Magnoliopsida; order Solanales; family Solanaceae; genus Nicotiana; species Nicotiana attenuata. Next base: position 49,505,394 of record NC_031990.1, on the reverse strand, counting down.
ACTGCTCAAGAATGTGTATGCCTACAAAGACCTGCTGAAGACTTGCATCTACCTATATCAAAGCCAATTGTGATCTTTGGAGATAATCAAAGTGCCATCAAGCTTGCAAATAATCCAGTATTCCATGCAAGAACTAAACACATTGAGGTGGAACATCACTTTATTCGGGAAAAGGTTCTTGATGGAACTATCAATACTTTAGAAGTGCAAAGTTAGGAGAATATTGCTGATATCTTCACCAAGTCACATGCTAAAGCTTCGTTCGAGTTCTTTCGTGACAAGCTTGGAGTAGTTTCAAAAAAATCACTTTAAGGGGGAGTGTAAGAAAAATAAAGTAAAGTTGATCTTTTGGAAAAATATAGATTTCTCTAGAATGTCCTAGTGTAGTATACTTGATATTTATTTAGTAGACACATTTAGATGTTCTAGAATGTTGTGGGAAGATAAAGTTATCTATTAGAGACATCTAGATATTCTAGAGTATTATGGGAAGATAAGGTTCATTAGATTTTTCTTGTACATGTTCTAGAATATTATCTAGAACCATCCTTAGAGAAGTATAAATAGGGGTGGTCTTAGGCATTTGTAACGAAGCCAATGTCAAGAAAGTCTTTTTCAATAACAAAGTTCTCCTTTCAAAAATCTCTCTTCTCTTTTCAAGCTTCGTTTTTTTTAGTTGAATCCTCCAATCTTAGTTAACGATCTCGGGCTAGCGGAAGGTCTCCGAATAACACTCTTCTTCTGCTATTCTTTACACCGACTACTGGCGTCAATTTGTGTTGAAATAGCAGAGAAATTACCACAGTAAACTTCCAAAGAAATTTTGGATCATTTGGAAGAACAGTATTATGAACCTTATGGCGTAAAATTGTATAAGTGGATAGAGATGCTGCGAGATTTGAATCAAGGAACTATGGGCGTAAAATAATATTGTAATCGTGCCAAACTGATATGGAGTGAATTTGGAAACCTGATATACGGCCGCAATTGCCCCTACTCACAACATGATCTATTGATTCACTTTCTTATTGGTATGGATAATCTGAACTAAAGAACTAGAATTAGGATTTTATCCACGAAGCCTTTGCCAACAATTCATGAGGTCACTAATCGTTTCACTGCAGATGCACAACTAAGTTCTGCTGCTCAAAGATTGTTGGGAAACCAATTGTAGGTGAAAGATCCTTATGCAAAAATTATAGATATATAGTTGGTGAAAAATATCGATACTAGTAGGTGAAAGATGATGTAAAAAGGTGTTGGCTCGATCATGTAAAAAACAAGAGTCTATGCTATTTTGTGGTGAATTTCTGAAGACACGTAATAGGTGAAAGATAGAGGTTGAAATTAGTTGTACACACAATTTTCAAGTTTAGTGTTGTACAGAAATCATGTACAGAACAAGATTCCATAGGGCCGATGGTACAAATCAGTTGTACACAATTTTTCGCTTTAGTGTTGTACAAACAATCATGTACAGAACAAGATACCATAGTGCCGGCGGTACAAATCAGTTGTACACACAATTTTCAATTTTAGTGTTGTACGAGCAAATCATGTACAAAACTATTTTGTGATGAATTCTGAAGACACATAGGGTGAAAGATGTAGTAGAAAGGTTGGGGGTGCAATTCAATTGTACACACAATTTTTAATTTTTGTGTTGTACAAATAATCATCTATAAATAAGATATCATAATCATACTATTCTATGATGAAATTCTAATAATGTTGCAAATTTTGATGATGCTCTAGCATGTTTTTTTATATGGATGGATGCATTTCTCATCTTAGTGACGTAGTATATCTATATCTATATTATATTAAAAGTGGGAACCTTAAAATGTCACTATCCAAAAATCCCTCCGAAGGGAGTCGTGATGGCACCTAGTCTTAAGGACTAGGTAAACCTAATATTTGCGGAATAACAACCATGAATAATAACATCTAAAATTCTTCTGAAATAGAATTCTTATACCATGAACATCTTCCCAAAACCTAGTAGTACAAGTCATAAGCTCTATAGAATTTTTCGCTACCATTTCTAAACACAACCGTAAGGAAATAAGCACAGTAGTGAGAATACAAAATAAGAAGGTGACTCCGAAGCCTACGAACGCAGCAACAAGGCTACCTTGAGTCTCCTCGGCAAGAATCCGCACAACTACTAGCGAACAATACCTGGATCTGCACAAAAGAGTGCAGAGTGTAGTATCAGCAAAACCGACCCCATGTGCTGGTAAGTGCCTAGCCTAACCTCGGCGGGTAGTGACAAGGCTAGGACCAGGATACCAAATAAACCTGTGCAATATTGCGTACAAAATAACAGGAAGCAGATAACAATGGTGGCAACAATGATCAACCAGTGATATGAATAGCAGGCAACAAGAACAACATAAATATTTCTCAACAAATAATAAATAAAAGTGCAATCAATTAATCAAGTCCTTCACATATAAATCTTTCGCCTATAAATCCTTCAAGTAATAATCGTCAAGATAATATGATTTTCAATAAATATATTTCGATTATATTTCCTTTCGAGTAAAGGTCACCTTGTGACGCCTCATTTCAAAATCATAAATAACACAGGTCTCAACCCACTTTCACATTTTCACGGCACCTCGTGCCCATATTTATATCACAATCGCACAGACAACTCACGTGACATTAAATAAAACCATAATATTTTTCCTGGCACCTTGTGCCCACATATCTCTGTCTCACATTTGCACAACAATATTCTCATTTTACTCAATTCATAGGTTTCATACCCAATACAATTAAGAATATATTCAAGGAGCCTCATTCAATTAACATAAAGTAGAGTACAGCTTCCAACTTAATTAGGATATCAACAAGAAAAGATGGAGTTATTTTTAGAAATCATTTGATAAAGAAAATACCCTTTTCAATTTAAGTACAATATCGAATGAATCATTACTTTTAATACGAGAAATCGATAAATCAAACCATAGTAGAAATCTCTTTTTAAGTAAAGTACAACCTCAAACGGTTTAAGGAAAAGTTAGTTGAGAAATCCAACAACAACAACAACAACTTCTACCCAGTAAAATCCCACAGAGTGGGGTATGGGGAGGGTAATATGTACGCAGACCTTACCCCTACCCCGATAGGGCAGAGAGGCTGTTTCCGAAAGACCCTCGGCTCAGAGAAAAAAGGAAAAGAGAAAAAGACAATTCATTAGTCACTCCAGTAGAAACCATAATAGTAACAGAAGCATAACAACCAAAAGATAAATGACATGCAATAACATTAACCAGTAACTAAGGCCCGGTGCTAAGATAAACGGCAAGGACAGTGTGAATTCAACATAAACTGCAAGCTATCTAAGATCAATCCTAATCCAATCCCACCTCACCCCCGGAAAAAAATGTAACAATTGTTGAAATTTGAAGTATTGAACATATAAAAAAAATGAGGCGAAGTATTATAAACACTATGAATTCCAACACAAAGGATCACGACAGTAAAGGGATCTAAACAGCTAATACACTTAAATTGTTAATAACAAGTAAACACAGCAACAGAAAGTGCACAGAACCAAAATCCAATTACTAACAAGGATAAGGAAAGCAAACACAGGATCTCACTTTCATTTTATATCTTGTTGCAGGCGTGCAACCGGCTCCCATTTCATATATCTCGTTGCAGGCGTGCAACCCGATCCCATTTCATATATCTCGTTGCAGGCGTGCAACCCGATCCCATTTCATATATCTCGTTGCAGGCGTGCAACCCGCTCCCATTTCAATTATCTCGTGGTAGGTGTACCACCCGCTCCCATTTCATTATATCTTGTGGTAGGTGTACCACCCGCTCCCATTTCATTGTATCTTGTGGTAGGCATACCACCCGCTCCCATTTCATTATATCTTGTGGTAGGCGTACCACCCACTCCCATTTCATTATATCTTGTGGTAGGCGTACCACCCGCTCCCATTTTATTATATCTTGTGGTAGGCGTATCACCCGCTCCCAGTTACAAGCCAACAATAATCACAAGGAATCCCGGCAAGGGAAGAAGAGAAATATAACAACTTCCCGGCAAGGGAACAATGATATTTCAACAACATCCCGGCAAGGGAACAATGATACTTCAACAACATCCCGGCAAGGGAACAATACTATCAAACAAACATCCCGGTAAGGGAACAATAATATCAAACAAACATTCCGGCAAGGGAACAATAATATCAAACAAACATTCCGGCAAGGGAACAATGGTGATAATAACATATGAAGCGCAATAAACCACAACGGAGTCATAACAATTATAATACAAGATTCACAAGCATGCTTGACACCAACGTATAGATACTCGTCACCATGCCTATACGTCGTACTCCACAATTAACATGTAGCAAATAAGACATAACTCCTAATCCCTCAAGCTAAGGTTAGACCAAACACTTACCTCGCTTTGCAACCAATTCAAAATTCCAACAAGCCTTTGCCTCGCGAATTCGTGCCCGAAATTCTCAAATCTAGTCATAAACAATTCGATTCAGTCAATAAAAATTATAGGAATTAATTCCATATGAAATTCTACATTTTCCATTAAAAATCCGAAATTTAACTCAAAATCGCATGTGGAGCCCACGTCTCAGAATTCGGCGAAACTTACAAAATCCGGCAACCCATTCAGCCACGAGTCTAACCATACCAAAATTACTAAATTCCGATAACAATTCGGCCTCCAAATCTTCAAATCTTATTTTCAAATCCCTAGGCCTAAATCCCCAATTTATACCTCAAAACACATGTAATCTAGTCGGATTATTCGATGATAATTCAATATTATGGAGTAGAAATGATCACAAGTGACTTACCTCAAGATTTCCCATGATTTCGTGCTCCAAAAATCGCCCCAAGGCGTGTCACCAAAAAATGTCAAAATGAGCAAAAAAAACAGAAACAGCATTAGAAACTCGATTCTGGTCGCTAAAAGTCAATCCCCGTCGCTAAAAGTGGTCAAATCTGGTCGCTAAAGGTGCACACCAGATCTGTTGCACCACCAGTCTTTAATTTCACTAAAAAGGCTCTAATTCCATCATACGAACTCGGAATTAGATGATTCTTGTTCCTATGAGTCACAAATAATAATACGAACATAGTCCTTCAATCGAAACTCAATTCGGAGCTCATTTGCTTAGTGAGATTCCCATTTCGCTCGTTAAATAATTAACTCATGTTTCGCGTTAAAAACCCAATCGCGACTTGATGAAATTAGACTAAACTTTCCAGATCACTCCTATAATTCATTATCAAAATCCTGGAAGTCTCGAAATAAAATTTAGATCTCTAGAACTAAAAATGGACCTTTGGATCATTACATGTTTATGCTCAAAACGGCAAAAATCTTCCAAAAACTCTTCCGAAACTTATCCGAGACTCATGGGACCCCGACCAAACATTCCAACACACCCATAAGATCATTCAAACTTGTTCCAACCTTCAGAATGCTCAAAACAATATCAAAACATCGAATCACCCTCGGATTCAAGCATAAGAATTCCAAAACTTTCGAATTCCGAATCCGATCAAAAAGTCTATCAAACCTCGTCCGAATGAAGTGAAATTTTGCACACACGTCACAAATAACACAGCGGACCTACTCCAATTTCCGGAATTCCATTCCGACCACAATATCAAAATCTCACCTATCAACCGGAAAACGCCAAAATCTCAATTTCGCCAATTCGAGCCTAAACCTTCCACGAACCTCCAAAATACATTCCGATCGCGCTCATAAGTCCCAAATCACCTAACGGAACTATTGGAATCATCAAAATTCCATTCCGGGGTCGTTTGCTCAAAAGTCAAATCTCCGGTCAAACTTAAGAAATCTTTAGCCTTAGATTTTTAGATTCCGTTAAATGGCGATAATTTGATCTAGGGACCTCCGAATTCGATTTCGGACATATGACCAAGTCCCAAATCACGATAGGGAACTACCGTAATGGTCAAAGCTCGGATCCGGATTCGTTTTCTCAAAATGTTGACCGAAGTCAACTCAGTTGAGTTTTAAAGCTCTAATTCACAATTTAATCCATTTTTCATATAAAAACCTTCCGGAAAATTATACGGATTGCGCACGCAAGTCGAGAAATTATTGATACCACTTTTCAAGGTCTTATAATACCGAGATGATTATTTAATTTAAAGATGATATTTTGGGTCATCACATAAAACCAAAAAGTTAAATTACTAAATTGCCCTTCTTATTTATACTATGTTTAAATAAAAGAACTAATGCCTCGAAGGAGACGCCAACATTCTGTCAAACGACTAGTCAGAAGAAATCAGTTTCTAAGCTTCAAATTCTTCCTCAACAGTCACAACCCTTAGAAAACCTAAACCACCTATAAACAACTCCTTATTAACCAATTGTCACCGTCATTTCTCTAATCATGTCTCTTGTATGAATTTAATGGCTAAAACACTAGGTTCTTTTATATGCATATACTTTCACTTTCCGCATAATTATTACTATTATTTTTCTTATCTGTCATTCTCTTTTCTAAACTAAATTGTGTCAAATTATTATTCTAACGCATGATTTTGAATGCAAGTTTGAGAATTTGCTTGACTTTGTTTTCCGTTTTGATCAAGTTTCACTGCAAGGTGCAAGTGCAAAACAAAATCGTGAAATGTGCTTTTGTAAAAAGTTTCGCAAAAAGAGAGAGCTACGGAATTATACTCGGCAAGCCACTGTCTTCTGTCACTTAATTCTGGTCAGAAATTTGCTTTTTTTTTTTTTTTTGGTATTCCAGCATATAAGCGAAATAGTCAGTTGAATATTTATTACCCATATAATATTAATGACCTATGATCTATACAGTGCTTGCTTAGTCGAATTACTTCATTCACGATAATATAAATTGAATGTCTCATTTTGGTAGAAAGTGCTAACGATAAATTTAAAAACTTGGAGACGATCATATAATTGTGTGTTTGTCAGACAATTGGTGGTTTTTCGTTTTCACAATAGTTAAATTTTCTTATTCAGCGTTTGTTGTTGTACTCTCCTTGAATTTGTATCCTTTGTCGTAAGTTCATGTTTTAAAAATGCCAATTCCATTGGTTTGTTGTTTTTGATTTTTCGCTTCTGATTGTTCATTGTTGGGATTTCATCCAATAAAGTGCAGTAACTCTTTTTACAGTTTTTGAGTTTTAGTTTTCACTTTGCAAGACAGTTTTGGTAGTACTCTTTGTTGGAAAAAAATTGGATGATTATGGAGAATAAAAGGTTTAGCTTGAGGCGTGTCAAAGACACTGTCCTTAAGGATATTTCGCCTACACAGAGATGAATAATATTAGGTGTATCCCCCGAGATTCAACAAACTCTTCTAGTATAAACTAGGAGCGGAAACAACAAAGACTTATAAGAGAAGAAAACCCAACAGTGGAAAGAAGAAGTAAAATATTTTCTGTTTTTTCACAACATCGAAGATGAAAACAAAAACATATATATATAGTGCAAACAAATGCACTTGCTGACCTCAAATCGTCAAAAGCCATAAAAACTTTTTAAAGCCTATCAAACGTTTCAAACATGGCCGTTACTACCTGACCAAGATTTTAAAACAAAGAAATTAAAGGTTTTGAAAACTTTTCAAACGTTATATAACAAATTGAATACAAAACCGTTATTTTAAGTGTTGGCATAACTATTCAAGAATTAATGCCATTAAGGCTCTTAAACATTGAAACGTTGTGGTCAGATTATTTCTCCCAAATTAAATTCAACATTAAACTAACTTTTGTTACAAATATATTTTAAATAATTATTATAATAAAGACCCATTAATATAATAGTAACAAAATAAATTCAGTAATAGTTTTAGAATATTTCTTTTTGAGATATAAAAAATATTTTTCTATCAATCCCCCACATATCTCAAAAAGAATAAAAAATAAAAAATTAATTAACTTGCTGGGTTTTCACAAATGAGCATAATGCGTCAATCCGGTGTCTCTTGGACTATGAACCAGGCCTAGATAACATAAGATTAAACTTACAGAACAAATGGTGAAGTTCAGAACTTCTATGAACCAAGAATTCTTTTGTAAGTTTAGTGTCTTATCTATCACATTATACCCGCACATACTTTGTTGTTTGTCGCGGTTTTGCGCTAATAGGCCATGCGCGCGCCTGGTTTTCATTAGTGCTCTAGAAATTTCGCCACAAATTTCATAGGAGCGGCCCCACTCCACACTTATATAGGTCCATCCATCAAGTGTATTCTGCAGTGCAATACACCACCTACAAAAGGCTATGGATTATTGGATTAAGAGTTTATTTNATATATATATATATATATATATATATATATATATATATATATATATATCAATATTAAATACTTGGACTTAGACTTGGGGCTTGGGCCGGGCCGGTTATTAAATTAATAATTTTATTTTTTATTTCTGTAATAGAGAATCTGTTTTATTTGAATTTAAAATTCAAATAAACAAACACATCTGTTAATGAAATAAAGTGTCCTTTTGGAAAAGGCCTGACTTTTGCTCTATAAATAAACACGAGTTTCCCTACAAAGATAATTCAGAAAAATCTGCAAGTATCTATTTGTGGCTTGTTGTATCCTGCAGAAGATTGTCTGAATTTTTTCCCAAATCTGTATACGGGCAATAACTTCTTTAAGGAAAGTCGTTATCACGCCTCAAGCCTTGTCAATATCGTTTTAGTTACTATTGATTTTTCTAACACATCTTGAAACAAGAACCTTGTTAGCACAATGCCACGATTAGCGAGTTAGAGAGCGAAATCTTTATACTTTATTCTTGTCATGTATTTCAAACCTCAAGTTGCCTGAGGAGAAGAGATGCAGTCAATGCTAGGCCTGTTGGAAAAAAATTGGATGATTATGGAGAATAAAAGGTTTAGCTTGAGGCGTGTCAAAGACACTGTCCTTAAGGATATTTCGCCTACACAGAGATGAATAATATTAAGCGTATCCCCCAGGATTCAACAAACTCTTCTAGTATAAACTAGGAGCAGAAACAACAAAGACTTATAAGAGAAGAAAACCCAACACAATGGAAAGAAGAAGTAAAATGTTCTGTTTTTTCACACCATCGAAGATGAAAACAAAAACATATATATATATAGTGCAAAGAAATGCACTTGCTGACCTCAAATTGTCAAAAGCCATAAAGGCTTTTTAAAGCCTATCAAACGTTTCAAACATAGCTGTTACTAACTGACCAAGATTTCAAAACAAAGAAATTAAAGGTTTTGAAAACTTTTCAAACGTTATATAACAAATTGAATACAAAACCGTTGTTTTAAGTGTTGGCATAACTATTCAAGAATTAATGCCATTAAGGCTCTTAAACATTGAAACGTTGTGGTCAGATTATTTCTCCCAAATTAAATTCAACATTAAACTAATTTTGTTACAAATATATTTTTTGGAGTGCTGTTTTGACTCTGAAGTTAAGCAATGGCGACTTGCTGAGCCTGCAGCATCTCGAATATGACTTGGAGGCTGACTCCTCCTTCTTCCATTCCTCGCGCTTCCTGGCCCCCGGCCCGGGCTTCCCTGTGCGCATTCCTCAGAGGGTCTGTGCCGGCGTCCGTGTTTAGAGCGTTATGTGAACTGATATTAGCGGGCTCCAAATTTGGCACTCACTCAAGGTTTATGGGTGGTACATTGACCCCTATACCGCTATTTTCTCCGAGTCCCTCACTGCTATGAGCTGGTGCGTCTTGTGTGCTAGACATATTTTGGCCTGAAATCAAAAAATCTTTGACAAGAAAAAGTGTGAAGAACAACGTGTGTTATCAGAAAACTAGCACGAAAATAATCACTATTACCTTTAGCCCCACGGTGGGCNAACATTAAACTAATTTTGTTACAAATATATTTTAAATAATTATTATACTAAAGACCCATTAATATAATAGTAAGAAAGTAAATTCAGTAATAGTTTTAGAATATTTCTTTTTGAGATATAAAAAATATTTTTCTATCAATCCCCCACATATCTCAAAAAGAATAAAAGATAAAAAATTAATTAACTTGCTGGGTTTTCACAAATGAGCATAATGCGTCAATCCGGTGTCTCTTGGACTATGAACCAGACCTATATAACATAAGATTAAACTTACAGAACAAATGGTGAAGTTCAGAACTTCTATGAACCAAGAATTCTTTTGTAAGTTTAGTGTCTTATCTATCACATTATACCCGCACAGACTTTGTTGTTTGTCGCGATTTTGCGCTAATAGGCCATGCGCGCGCCTGGTTTTCATGAGTGCTCTAGAAATATCGCCACAAATTTCATAGGAGCGGTCCCACTCTACACTCATATAGGTCCATCCATCAAGTATTTTCTGTAGTGCAATACACCACCTACAAAGGCTATTGATTATTGGATTAAGAGTTTATTCACTCAACCTCACATTCCTTGCAGTCTCGCACTATATATACACACACCGTAGGAAGGGATATAATTTAATAGTGCACATTTGATCAACTAATGACTTGTTATTACCCATATGAACCTACTTCATGGGATCTCCAATCACATAGGTTGGGTTACCATCATAGTTGATATAACTCAAATAGGCAAAAGTCCCATTCCCCTCGATGTTTCAGATATTAATTTTCTTCCCAAAGGTTTAGTCAGAGGATCGGCCAAATTCACTTCTGACTTCACATAATCTATGGAAATAATTCCATCTCTCAGCAGCTGCTTTATCACATTATGTCTCAATCGGATATGTCTACTTTTTCCATTAAAGGATTTATTTTTGGCAATGGCTATTGTAGCTTGGCAATCACAATGCATCGACACAGAAGGTGTCGGTTTTATTTCTAGTGGAATACTTGCCAAACGGTTTTTTAACCACTCGGCCTCATTGCCAGCTAATTCCAATGCCACAAACTCAGATTCCATGGTAGATCTAGCTATTATAGTTTGATTAGCTGATTTCCATGCCACAGCACCCCCACCGAGGGTGAAAACATAACCACTAGTGGATGTTGTCTCATCTGAATCAGAGATCCAGTTAGCATCACTGTATCCTTCTAGTACAGTGGGAAATCCACTATATTTAATATCATAGTTCATGGTACCTCTCAAATATTTCATTACTCTTACTAATGCATTCCAATGATCATGACTTGGGTTTTGAGTATATCTACTCAATATACACACAACATATGCAATATCAGGTCTAGTAAAATTCATCAAATGCATTAGACTACCAATAACTTGAGCATATTTATTTTGATCTACAGCATCTCCTTTATTCTTTTTTAACTGACTACTAGCATCATAAGGAGTGCTTACAGGTACCACATCAAAAATATCAAATTTTTTAAGAATTCTTTCAACATAATGTTCTTGAGTCAACATCAAACTATTGCCATCTCTTATAATTTTCATGCCTAAAATAACACTAGCTTCTCCCATGTCTTTCATCTCAAAATTAGAAGACAAGAAAAATTTGGTTTTATGTACCAAATCAAGGCTGGAACTAAAAATAAGCATGTCATCCACATAAAGGCAAATAATAACACATGTACCATCTACACATTTTGTATAAACACATTTATCTACTTCAATAGATGAAAAACCATCATTAATCAATACTTGATCAAATTTTTCATGCCACTGTTTAGGCGCTTGCTTTAGACCATATAAAGATTTTAGCAATTTACATACTTTGTTTTCTTGGTCCAGACACTATACAACCCTCGGGTTGCTCCATGTAAATTTCCTCTTCCAAATCACCATTTAAAAAAGCAGTTTTAACATCCATTTGGTGAATATAAAGTTTATAAATAGAAGCCAAGGCAAGTAAAACACGAATCGAGGAAATTCTAGTTACAGGAGCATAAGTGTCAAACTAATCAATATTTTGCTTTTGGGTAAAACCTTTTGCAACAAGTCTAGCTTTGTATTTATCAATGGTACCATCCGGATTGAGTTTCTTCTTAAAAATCCATTTACAACCAATGGGTTTAGCTCCCGAAGGTAAATCAACTAACGTCCAAGTTTTGTTTTGTAAAATTGAGTTTAATTCTACATCAATAGCTTCTTTCCAAAATGAGACATCAGACGAAGAAATAGCTTCAGAATATGTTAAAGGATCATTATCCACAAGATAAGTATAAAAATCATTACCAAAAGATTTTTCTTTCCTTGGTCTTTTGCTTTTTCTTAAATCCTCACTTTCAAAATAGATCGCGGTAAACATTAACTTTTAGCAGACACCTCCACACTTTAACATATATTTAAAATTAGAGTGGATACCTTTTCCATAACTCATAAAGGATTTTACCCGTTTTCTTATAGGATCTATTTTGTAAATGACAAGCAAATAATGGCTTCCACCCCAAAGATTTATCCGGAGAGAGCACCAGGAACTAACAAGCATGCTATTTCATCATTTCCTTTTAAAGTTCCTATCTTCTTTCCGCTACACCATTTCCGATTGTGCGAGAATAAGACGGATTATCTGTAAATTAATGCCTTCTTTCTCACAATAATCATTCACAAATAAATCACCACCTCTATTCGGATCTGAACTCTTTTTGATTTTTTATCTAATTGATTTTCTTACTTCAGATTTATTAAATTAAAACTTTATCAAAAGCTCATCTTATTTACTCAACAAAAAACTTTTGTATATCTAGAAAAAATCGTCTATAAAAGTCACATAATAATTTTTTCCACTCCCTCTTATCATAGTTTGTTTCAAGTCTCCTAAATCAGTATAATTTAAATCTTTAATAATCAGATTCTTAAATACTGAAGCACGATGATTTCTTAGTTGTTTAGCGTTCTGCACAAATTTCAACTTATCAATATTCAAAAAAATTAATATTTGGAAATAAGACCTTCAGAATGCATTTTTTTAATATAAGATAAACTAACATGTCCTAGTTTAGCATGCCATAAATTAAAAAGAATCATCAAGTAGAGCAGAAGTGCTAGCATTTCATTGATAACATTGCAGTCAAACAAGCCCATGGTTATAATAACGCCTTTAACCAACAAAATTATTATTTCTTGGTCAACACGACCTTGTCTAGATTCAAAAAGAAACCTTCACCCCCACTTTTTTCTATAATCCCACAGAGACCAAATTGCTCGGATACTAGGAACATGCAAACACCGTCATCAATGCCAAAATTTTTGCCAGATGTGAGGTTTGAGAAGAACTTGCCTTTTCCAAGAACTGAGTATGTCTTGATGTCACAAGATAACAACTTTCTTCTCCCTCCTCAACTTGGGTGTAAATACAAAGTCTTTTTTATTAGCACATATGTGCCTTAGTGGCACCAGAATCTAACACCCAATCTTTCACATTAGCCACAAGATTTCAATTGGGAAACAACCGCAACGGTATATCATCCACTCTGGCTTCCAGTAAAATTTACTTTAGCCTTAGTGCGAATTGTCATTTCCCAACCATTTTTTCGACATATGAGCAACATAGCTGGGAAAGAGTGCCACACACAAAAGCCAGTTGCCTTTTTCCTTGCAAGGTTTGATTTTTGGTTTTGGGCTTATAAGCCATATTCTTATATCATACCCGTGGCTTACTTGATTTCTCTGACGGGGTTGTTCTCCTCCACAAGGCTAGTTCTAAGTAGCATTCTTGTGTGCTACTTTGTCACAACAGGGGTGCTTGCGAGTTTTTAAAATATCTCCACCAAAAAACAGCAAACATTAGCAGCGTTGATTCTCCATAATTAAACAACGGTCATAAATATCTAAGATTGTTGGAAAAAAAAATTGGACTGATTATGGAGAATAAAAGGTTTAGCTTGAGGCGTGTCAAAGACACTCGTGCGCTTCGAAGGATATTTCGCCTACCGACAGAGATGACAAAATATTAGGCGTATCCAGGATATCAACGAACTCTTCCTAGTATAAACTAGGCAGCAGAGACAACAACAAAGATTATAAGGAGAAGAAAAACCCAAACAATGACAAAGAGAAAGCTAAATGTTTTTCTCGTTTTTCACATCCACTCGAAGCATGAAAACAAAAATATATATTACCTATATATATATACCTATATATTATATTATATATACGTATTATATATATTATATATATATATATATATATATAATATATATATATAGTGCACAAGATGCAACTGCCTGACCTCGAAATCGTCATTCAAAAGCCATAAAGGCTTTTTAAAGCGCTATCAAACGTTTTAAGAAACATTAGCTGTGTA
>NC_031990.1:49433272-49491115 GCF_001879085.1 Nicotiana attenuata | reverse complement strand
GCTGTTACTAACTGACCAAGATTTCAAAACAAAGAAATTAAAGGTTTTGAAAACTTTTCAAATGTTATATAACAAATTGAATACAAAACCGTTATTTTAAGTGTTGGCATAACTATTCAAGAATTAATGCCATTAAGGCTCTTAAACATTGAAACGTTGTGGTCAGATTATTTCTCCCAAATTAAATTCAACATTAAACTAATTTTTGTTACAAATATATTTTAAATAACTATTATACTAAAGACCCATTAATATAATAGTAAGAAAATAAATTCAGTAATAGTTTTAGAATATTTCTTTTTGAGATATAAAAAATATTTTTCTATCAAGGCCAAACTAAAAAAAATACAAAAACCAAAGAAAAATCTCATTTATATACACGTTAATTATTATAATATAGAGAATAGTATTAATTGTCATTATTATTGTTTGAAAGTTGACTAATGGTTGTAGCGGGCATGAATCAGGTTGCTGATAAAAATATTTTGTAAGTTGACATATCAATAAAAGGACATCAACACAACAGCGTATAAATCGTAGATCAAAAAGCAGTTTCCCAGAAGCTTCGTAGTGATAGGGAGTACAAGTTGATGGACAATCTTCTCTTTTTTGGATAAGGAAGTTGATGGACAAGGTAATAGACGTCGTCACTACTAATTTAGCTTGCAATTTACTTAAAATTATACTGGAGCTGGCCAGAGCCGGAGCAAGTTAGATTCTGAATTTGAAAGTTAATTTAGTACGTTTATTATTTATTTAAAGAAACTGAATTTTAGTTTTAGATTTTTCTGTTTCCCGAATTTTACTAAATTCGCTGATACGGAGGAAAATTGTAGTTCGTGAGAGTTATTTTCTGGGAAAACTGCATACCTTTGGATACAAAATTGATAACATGAAGGGGAGCCTTGGCGTAACTGGTAAAGTTGTTGCCATGTTACTAGGAGGTCACGGGTTCAAGCCGTGGAAACAGGCTCTTGCATAAATACAGGGTAAGACTGCATATTGTATAGGGTAAAATATGTTTATATTAAATGATTGCATAAGGAAGTGACACGTGGAGCCAAAGATTGTATAGGGTAAAATATGTTTATATTAAATGATTGCATAAGGAAGTGACACGTGGAGTCAAAGACAAAAGACAGTTAAATCCGCAGGCAACAATCCTGTCTAATACCGGAAAGACTTATATTCACAAAGATGAAATAAATGCCTCCCATCCGGTAGCATTTAATTAGGAATATTCTATAGCATTAATGTAAATACATGACCCGTTACAAGGAATATGGTGCCTCCCATCCGGTAGCATTTAATTAGGAATATTCTATAGCATTAAATACATGACCCGTTACAAGGAATATGGCATTCACTACTAGCCATTATATATTCTTCAGTGGCCCTCATAACTGACATTAAAGAGGGACTTGATCCTAAGACCTTGTTCCCTAAGTGCAGCTATAAATAGTTAGCTCTATTATCATTGTAAAGGACACGAATTTTCTGGCAAACATATGCTATACTCTGTTCAAAGCTCAATATAATTTTATCTTCTTGATTACTAATATCGTTGCTATTGTGCCCGGAAGCTCTGCTCCCAGAAATACCGTTTCTGCCATTTTATCTCTATCTCAAGGCTAAGTATCATATTTTTTATCTAATTCATATATTATTTTAGGATCAGATTAATTCACTTGTCTAAAACCACGTATAAATTCAACTGTACCGTTTTACAGGTAAACAGTTTGGCGCCCATCGTGGGGCTTAAACAATTGTGTAGTTAAGTTGGTCCTTGATTCTTTTACTAACGTGTTTGATTAGTTGTTTTTAGCAAAAAATTATAGAAAATAGCAGATAATCGTGTTAACAACACACACAACCTTGAGGCTCAAGGAAATCAGCCTCGACACGAGGATTCAATCAGTGATACCCACAGTAAGGGGAGGCCACTCAGGTCCATGACAGGCGGTACCCGCGACATGTTCGAGAGGCGACTCTTGTTGATACTGAAGAAGAACACATCGTTAAAGTGATAAGGGTGTTGCAGGAGCAATAGGAGGCCATCTTAGGTCATCTCACATGGTAGGATAAGATTATGACGGAATTGAAGCAGGCGTTATCGAGTGCTTCCAATAATGCGAATGGACGAGGTCCAGTTCCTCCCGATGCTCCTGCAAATCAAACAACGCAAAGGGTTCGCAACAACACCCCAAGGAGCGAGGTCGGCTTCGATGGGGCCGGGGGGAAACGGTTTCGGTCACAACAACGAGAGCGACCCCTTCAAAAACGAACTCTTACGGTTTATGAGGGAAGTGAATGCCCGCATGGACCAAATCCCAGCCGCACCACCAGTGCTGAAAGGGCCAGACTCAAAGAAGTACACTCAGTTGCCACAAAAACCAAGCGCGGCACCAGAATTGATCCCGAAGCAATTTAAAATGCCAGACATGCCAAAATATGATGGAACTTATGATCCTCAGGAGCATATCACCACCTATACAACGGCGGTGAAGGGGAACGATTTAGCTCCCTACTAGATCGAGTCTGTTTTGCTGAAGAAATTCGGAGAGACTCTCACGAAGGGAGCCTTGACATGGTATTCGCTTTTGCCCGAGAATTCCATAGACTCATACGAGATGCTCGCAGATTCTTTTATTAAGGCTCATGCCGGGGCCAGAAAGGTGCAGGCTCGAAAGACCGATATATTCAAGATTGCACGAGGTGAGTCTTAGTTGCTGCAGGAATTTGTGACACATTTCCAGAAGGAAAAGATGTTGCTCTCCGCCATTCCGGATGAATGGACGGCTGAAGCATTCACCGAGGTTTGAATCCGAGAAGTTCCGACGCTTCCTTGAAGTTGAAAGAAAGCTTGCTCGAGTTCCAAGAGACAACTTGGCGGATGTTCACAACTGGTACGAGTCAAAGATAAGGATCGAGGATGATTAGTTCGGTTTCCTGGCGTAGGTTAAAGGTCGGGAGAAGAATAAAGAGAAATCGAAAGACGATTTTGACACAGATAGACAGTCTTCGAGGAGTCGGTTTTTCCCCTATGAACGGGCCGAAGGACGCGACAGAGGCTCCCATGCGGCATACAGGTTTGTTACTGATAGAAGAACTGATCGCGGCTGGAATAACAGGTCATTACAGACAAGAAAACGTTAGGTTCTCGAGATCCTTCCTACCTCAAAGTTTTAGAATACAACTTCAATGTCAGTGTAGTAGAGTTGGTATCAGCTATGAGGAACATTAAAGAAGTACGGTTCCCAAAACCGATGAGATGCGATCCCAGCCAGAGGGATCCTAATTTGTGGGTTGAATACCACGGGATGAACGGTCACCAGATTGGGGACTGTCGGCATCTACGCGAAGAGGTTGCGACACTACTAAAAAATTGCCATCTCAGAGAATTCTTAAGTGATCGGGTTAAAAACAATTACGGTCACAATCGTGACAACAAAGAGCCCTCAAAAGCAGGAGAAGACCCCCCGCGTCTGACAATCAACATATTTTAACAGGGTTACCTTCTCGGCGGCAAAAAAGACAAAGGTATCACTAACCCACAGCAAGAGACTCCGGGAAGTCGCTGAA
Source organism: Nicotiana attenuata (assembly GCF_001879085.1). NCBI lineage: Eukaryota > Viridiplantae > Streptophyta > Magnoliopsida > Solanales > Solanaceae > Nicotiana > Nicotiana attenuata. The sequence continues at coordinate 49,487,533 of NC_031990.1, read as the reverse complement.
GACGACATCACTTTAACAGAGGAAGACACAGATGGATTGTTGCTACCGTACAACGACGCGTTTGTAATTTCTTTAAATGTATTAGATTTTGAAATCAAACGTGTTCTGGTGGATCCAGGGAGTTTCGCCAATATTATACAATGGAGGGTACTGGAGCAAGCCAAACTTACCGGGAACCATTCCTACCACAAAACTCCTCGCCCGGTTCAACCTTGCAAGCGTGACAACCCGAGGAGAGATCCCGCTACCCATGAATGTCGAAGGGGTGATGAAGACGACCCTTTTAGAGGTGGTGGATAGTGATATGGGCTACAACATTATCCTGGGAAGACCATGGTTGCCCGAGATGATAGTTGTGCCATCGACATATCACCAGTTGCTGAAATTCCCAAATCTCAAGGGGATTAAACAAATAAGAGGTGACCAACCGGCGGCAAAGGAGATGAATGCAATTTCATTCTCCAGTAGCAAAGGGAAATAGCATGCGGCATAGCAATTAAAGGAACCGGTGCCTGCTCCCGAGCCAAGCAAGGTCAACCAGACGGAAGAGTCGCTGGAATCTCACCAAGTGCCAATGTTTTTCTAGGTACCAATAGAGATGGACGCAACAAAATCCACAGTAGAAGAGCTTGAGCAAGTCACATTATTCGAGAAATTCTTAAAAAGGAAATTCCACTTGGGGACAGGACTACATCCCAAACTAAGGTCTGGATTTATTGAGTTTCTTAAATTTAACGTCAATTTTTACGTGGTCGCATGCGTATATGATAAGTATCCCGCCGAAAGTGGCCGTACACAAGCTAAGTTTTGATCCCAACATTTCTTTGGTAAGACAGAAAAAACATCCGCATGCCGAGGCTAGAAATAAATTCGTCAAAGAAGAGGTAATGCGCCTACTTGATATCGGTTCAATCTGAGAGGTAAAGTATCCAGACTGGCTAACTAATGTAGTAGTAGTTCCAAAGAAAAATAACAAATTTTGCATGTGCGTAGATTATAAGGATTTGAATAGGGCGTGCCCTAAGGACTCGTTCTCATTGCCAAACATTGATCAAATGATCGATGCAATGGTCGGGCATGAGTTAATGAGTTTCCTTGATGCTTACTCCGGGCACAACAAATTTAAGATAAACCCGGAGGATCAGGAATAAACTTCGTTCATAACGAACTTCGGCACATATTGCGATAATGTGATGCCCTTCGGGCTAAAGAACGCCGGAGCCACTTACCAGCAGCTCGTAAGCAAAATGTTTGAAAAATAAATAGGGAAGACAATGGAGGTCTATATAGACGGCATGCTTGTTAAGTCTTTGAATGCATGTGATCATCTTAAACACTTGCAAGAAACCTTTGACATCCTAAGGAAGCATAACATGAAGCTTAACCCCGAGAAGTGTGCGTTCAGAGTCAGCTCTGGTAAGTTCCTGGGATTCCTGGTATCACAAAGGGGAATTGAGGTTAACCCCGATAAAATAAAGCCATCGAAGACATTACGGACCAGCTGCCAAGCATAAAAGAGGTTCAAAGGCTCATGGGGAGATCGACCGCTTTGAGAAGGCGGAATGTCAACAGGCTTTGAGGGATTTGAAAAGGTACTTATCAAGTCCTCCATTATTGTCAAAGCCGGAGGAAGGCGAAAACTTATTAATCTACTTAGCGGTCTCGGAGGTAGCGGTAAGCGCTGTTTTAGTCCATGAGGACGAATGTACACAATCTTCCATTTATTACATTAGTAGAATTTTAACGGGAGCAAAAACTCACTAACCACATTTGGAGAAGCTGGCCTTATCCCTCGTAGTCGCTGCTCAAAAGCTAAGGCCTTATTTACAATGTCACCCTGTGGTGACCACCTTTCCCTTGCGGAATATCCTTCATAAACCCCGAAATTTCGGGTAGGTTGGCCAAATGGGCCGTCGAAATGAGTGAATTTGACATAGAATATAAACCTAAGACTGCGATTAAGTTACAAGTTTTGGTCAACTTTGTGGTCGATTTCAGCCCGGGATTACTACCTCTGGCAACTAAAGAAGCAGTAATGGTGTCAAAATCGACATCAGGAGTTTGGACCCTATTTACGGATGGAGCTTCCAATGTAAAAGGGTCCGATCTCGGCGTAGTATTAAACATGTCTTTGAGAGAAACCCTACGGCATGCCATAAGAATAGTTCCTCTGACTAACAATGAAGGGGAGTATGAAACATTGATTGTAGGACTCGAATTGACCCGGGGACTAGATTCCGAGGTCATAGAAATCAAATGCAATTACCAGCTGGTTGTAAATCAGGTATATGGGATCTTCGAAGCCAAAGAGAAACCCATGAAGCAATACGCAGTGAAATTTCAAGCTCGGCTTTCTCGATTCCCGGAGTGGTCAATTACGCGTATCCCAAGAAGAAAATGCAGAAGAAGACGCATTAGCTAACTTTAACGACCCGGCCGGTCATTTTGAATAATACAACCATGTTTCCCCATTTACTACTAAATTTATGTTTTACAATTGTTATGTGACTTGCCGGGGTAATTGGTTCGGGTCCGGTGAGGTTTTGAAAATAATTAAGACACTTAGTCTCCAAGATGAAAACTTAAGTTGAAAATATTGACCGGATGTTGACTTATGTGTAAACGACCCCGGAATAGAACTTTGGTGAATCCAGTAGCTCCGTATGGTAATTATGGACTTAGGAGCGTGTCCGGAAATTTATTTTGAGGTCCGTAGCTAAATTAGGCTTGAAATGGCTAAAATAGAAATTTAAGTTTGGAAGTTTGATCGGGGAGTTGAATTTTTGATATCGGGGTCGGAATCCAGTTCTGAAAATTTTCATAGCTCTGTTATATCATTTATGACTTGTGTGCAAAATTTGAGGCCAATTGAAATTGATTTGATAGGTTTCGATATCGAATGTAGAAGTTGGAATTCGTTAATTTTTATTAAGTTTTAATTGGAGGATGATTCATGGTTTTAGCGTTGTTTGATGTGATTTGAGGTTTCGACTAAGTACGTAGTATGTTTTAGGACTTGTTGGTATATTTGGTTGAGGTCCCGAGGGCCATCGGGCGAGTTTCGGATGGCTAACAGATTGAATTTTGGACTTGGAACCTTGCTGGAAATTTTCTGATGCACTGTCTGATTTGCTTCTTCGCGTTCGCGGGAGGGGTCTCGCATTCGCAAAGTGGAAACTGGAGGCAGGCAAGTTGTTCTTCGTGTTCGCGATGCGAGGACCGCGTTCACGAAGGGTTGATGGTAGTGTTCGCGTTCGCATTCGCATAGAAGGGCGAGGTCAGGCGGGGTCTGGGCAGTAAAGCTTCGCGTTCGCAAAGGGGTGACCGCGTTCGCGAAGGCCAAGCTAGGAAAGGCATCGTGTTCACGAGGTTTCCTTCGCATTCGTGAAGGAAGGGCAATGTTTGGACAACACAATTTTGTGCTTCGCGAATGCGAGGCACTGATCGCGTTCACGAAAAAGAAAGGTCTGGACAGAATGTTTAAGATATGTCCCATTTTCCATTTTTTACCAATTTGGAGCTCGGGGAGAGGCGATTTTCGGATGATTTTTAAGGAAAACAACGGGGTAAGTGTTCTTAACTCAATTTTGGTCAAATTACCCGAATCTATTGCTATTTTTAGCATTAAATCTATGATTTAAGTTGGAAAATTGTGAAAACCCTCTTGGGTTAATTTGAAGATTTGAGGGTCGAGTTGATGTCGGAATTTGGTAAAATTGATATGGTTGGACACGTGATTGGATGGGCATTCATATTCCGTAACTTTTGCCGGGTTCCGAGACATGGACCCCATAGGCGATTTCTGAGTTAAATTTCGGATTTTGTGGAAAAATTAGTATTTTCATATGGAATTAATTCCTATAATTGTATTGACTGAATTGAATTAATTGTGGCTAGATTCGTGGCGTTCGGAGGCCGATTCGCGAGGCAAAGGCATATTGGAGTAAAGAATTACGTGGTTTGAGGTAAGTAACACTTCTAAACTTGGTTCTGAGGGTATGAATCCCTAAATTATGTGTTATATGATTTGTTGGAGGTGACATACATGCTAGGTGATGGGCGTGTGGGCGTGCACCATATTGTGACTTAAATAAATTCTATGGAGTTATATAATTAAAGAATCATGTATCATCCGTATATCCTCCATGTTTTAAAGAAATTGAGATGAGGCTCGTATTAAAGATCATGTTTAGGCTACGTGCCAATATTTTTGGGACCCATAGAGGTCGAATTACTGCTGAATTATTTGGTTAAAAAATTCCAAATTGTGTATTTAGTCACTTCTATCATTTTATATCATATCTCAGTCTCTGTTGCCATTCGTTGATACATCATATCATTATGTCGGGTCGATTTTCATGTCATTGTAAGCCCGAGAGACTGGAGATTTTGAGTGATATTTATGAGATCGGGCTGCACGCCGCAGCATGTTTTATTTATTTATGCTTGGATCTGGCTATTATAGCGCTTGGGCTGAAGGAGCCCCTCCGGAGTCTGCACCCCACATAGTGAGCGCGAGAGATGGATTTTCCCTGGGCAAGGATCTTGCCCGAAGAATTTTATATTGAGGGATGGACCTTCCCTGGACATGGATCTTGCCTGAAGAATTTTATATTGAAAGATGGATCTTCCCTAATGGATCTTGCCCGAAGCATTTTATATTGAAAGATGGATCTTTCCTGGACATGGATCTTGCCCGAAGCATTTTATATTGAGGGATGGACCTTCCCTAGACATGGATCTTGTCCAAATCATTTATATTTGGGGATGGATCATCCCTGGGCTGGATTGGCCTTACACAGTACTGACGGACTGACTGTCAGTTAATGTATACATATATGGGATGAATCTTCCCTGGGCTGGATTGGCCATACACAGTACTGAGTGATTAGGTAATCCAAAGGTGTGAGTGCACGAGATTTCTACTGAGGTGCATCACATACAACATGTACATTGGCATGTAGATATAGAGTTCCTCATATCATTCAGGATTGATGCATTTTACTTGTACCGAGTTAAACAATTGAACTTGAAAGCATGCCTACATTTCCCTACTGTTATTTTATATTGGACTGTACCTGTTGAGCTCGTCACTACTTTCAGACCAGAGGTTAGTCTTGTTACTTATTGAGTTGGTTGTACTCATACTACACCCTGCACCTCTTGTGCAGATCAAGGTACTTCCGGAAACCGCGACTGCTAGATTTCAGAGATCTATCTGTTGGAGATTATCGAGGTAGCTGCTTGGCGTCCGCAGACCTTGACTCTCTTTCCTATCCGTGATTTGTATTATTCTATATTTTTAGACAGTGTTTTTATCAGTCAGACTTTATTATTATTAGATGCTCATGTACTCAGTGACACCTGTTTTGGGAGTGCATTTGTATTAGTATTTGTGAGACTTTCTACTAAATCTAAGTATTTTGTTTTCAAACTTAAAAGATTATTGTGATTTATTGAGGTTATCCGCTTGCCTAGTATCGAGATAGGCGCCATCACGACATGTGAGATTTTGGGTCGTGACACTAACCTTGGTTTATCAACGGAAATAAAGGGATCAGACTCCGGTATGGTCAGCTTATGCACTCGGTTCTAGGCACAGATAGCTACTACAAGATAAAAATGACTAATTTGGTCTGGGACTGGAGAAATGAAATCATTGATTATCTCGAGCACGGAAAGGTTCCTGAAGATTCTAAGGCATCCCGAGCGCTGTGCACTAAAGCAACCAGATATAGCTTCAAAGGAGGCCAATTGTACAGGAAATATTTCCAAGGCCCGCTGGCCCAATGCTTGGGAGCCTCCGAAGCTATTTATGTTATGCGAGAAGTCCACAAAGGGATCTGTGAAAATAATTCGAGCGCAGATTCCTTAATTCTAAAATTAGTTAGGGCAGGCTACTATTGGTCCCGAATGGAACAAGACGCCAAGGATTTTAGTCAAAAATGCGATAAGTGTCACGCTACGCACCATTGGTACATCAACCAGCAGAACCATTGCATTCAGTTTTGTCTCCATGACCATTCATGAAGTTTGGGAATGGATATCGTCGGACCACTACTGCCGGCCCCTGGTAAGGTAAGGTTTCTTTTGATTTTAACTAACTATTTTTCTAAGTGGGTTGAAGCAAGTACTTATCAGAAGATCGGTGAACGTGAAGTGGTAGATTTCTTGTGGGAGAATATAATTTGTAGATTTGGGATACCAAAAGACATAGCCTGCGACAACAGGCCATAATTTATAGGCTCAAAGGTCATGAAGTTCCTTGAAGACTTGAAAGTCAAAAGGATCACATCTTCGCCCTATCATTCAAGCACAAATGGTCAAGTGGAATCAACCAACAAACTGATTATACAAAATCTCAAAAAGAGATTGGAGGCAACTAAAGGCAAATGGCCCGAGGAATTGCCTGGAGTACTATGGGTGTACTGAACGACGGTCAAATCAAGCATATGAGAGTCTCCTTTCTGCCTTGTGTACAGAGAAGAAGCCCTGATCCCGGTGGAAGTAGGGGAACCTACATGGAGATGCTTCCAGGCAAATAAAAAAGCAAACAACAAAGCAATGTTGGTCAATTTTGAGATGCTCGATGAATGTAGGTACTTGGTGCATATAAGGATGGCTGCTCAAAATCAGAGAATAGAAAGATATTACAATCGAAGAGCTAACCTCCGTTATTTCAAAGTGGGAGACTTGGTTTTAAGGAAAGTAACTCAAAACACACATGAACTCAATGCAGGGAAGCTAGGTCCAACATGGGAAGGCCTCTACCGGGTCTCAGTTGTCACCATGAAAGGATCATACGAGTTGGAGAGTCAAGATGGGGAAAAGTTTTCAAGCAACTGGAATGTGGCACATCTCAAGAGATACTATTACTAATGAACATCACCTGTACTGAAAGTATTGTTGATACCCAATTTTGCCTTCATATTTTTCAAAATATATATATTCTTTCAAAATAGCATTTTTGCATCATTATTTGGTTTAAAAACCTACATAAGCATTTTCCATAATTTTTAGAGCTTTAAATTAATTTTCCTGCATTTAAATTATATAAATATTTAGTAATTATCCCTTTAAATTATTTTGTGATGACTTAGCTACTTAAAATTATTATTTCTCACCTATAATACAAGTTTCAAATATTTTATCTTATTTTATATAATTACATTAGTATTTTTAAGCTATTTATCTAATTTTGCAATAATGGCCTATATTCATACATAAAGGCACTTCATTTTATATTATTGCTGTCAAAATAACATTTTTTGTATTTTTATAATATAAAGTTATTATTTTAAATATTTCAGTGTATAAATAATATTTTACTTTATTTATTAAGCATTTTTTAAAAATATTTTAATAATTTTAGGGTATTTAAATAACAGCCCAATTTTTAACCTATTTTTCGGACCCAAAACTACCCAAACCTTAGCCCAATTACTTGTAGCCCAAAACCAAACACCCCTTTAATGAACCCGGTGACGACCCAGTTCAAACGACCCGCCCAACCCCATTCTTTTATCTTGGCCGTTGATCTCACATGATAAACGGCCCCTAATAAACCAACCCCTTTTAATTACCCCCTTACCCAAAACCCTAACCCATTTCCCTTTAACCCGCCGCCCTCAAACATTCTCCACTCTCTTCTCCTACGAACCCTAGCCGCTGCATCTCAATCTCTCCGAATCCGGCCCTTAGATGGAATCAGTCACTGATTCCCTTTCCTTATTGGTCTCCTCTCGCTACTGGTTATCCATTTGTTGTGTTACCTAGGTGTTTGCCTAAACATGGCAAGCAATATCTTCCGTAATCAAACCAAAGTGGTTCGAATCTTTGATTCTGAGCGCTATTTCGTCTATATACGTTCAGTACTACACTCTGTGAGTCCGATTTTGTCTAGATTCTGCTAATTTACACTTTTCCTAAAAAAATAGGGTTTGAGATTTCCCCTTTTCCTACACTGATTCTCGCTTGCATGTGATATTCTTCCCTTTCTTGTGTTTGACTAATGAGTTTTCCTTATTTTTTTGTTTAACCTACTGTACTTCCTTATTTTATGTGTTAATTGCCCTAAAATTGATTCTAATTTATTCTCACATGATATTTTCCTTATTTTGTGTTTAATTTACCGCATTTCCTTATTTTTGTGTTGAATCTGCTACTATATAATCTCCTCCCCTAAACCCTTCAACACACTTTTGAATCATCTAAATACTGCTATTGTTCTCATAACTCTCTTATCTCACTCACTCAATCACTCATTGTTACACTCGAGCACTCTCTAAAATCATTGAATTATGCGCCGGCTGAAAGCCAAGGCCATTGAACAACCTCCTCCGGTGCAACCACTGCTCGGAGACCATTCTCGAGGCTCTTGTGAATTCTGAAGCATCAAAGACCTGGGTTTTTGCTATTACGCTCTTTACTCTTTTGATTCTGCTACTGGTTAGTGTTTTAAACCTTTGCAATGTTCAATTTCCTTCTTTCTTCTCGCATACCTATAAGTGTTTAAATTACTTGAGTATGATTTAACTATGATAATAATTGAACGCATGAGATAATTTATTGTTTGATTTGCACTTCTGTGATCCTTTGCTTTCTAGAATGAATTATGTACCTCTAGCATATGAATATGTTTTGTTTTGAGCTTTAATGCAAGTCTATTTTAATATGAATCTGACTACTGTGGCTATATGTTGTTAGTTATAGAATTTATTCGTGTGTTGCTTTAGATATCACTACAACTCATAGAAACCCCCCCCCCCCTCTTGAATGAATCCTTTAAGAGATGAGTCTTGTGTTTGATTGACTGCCCTTTGTGAACTATATGGAATATTGTCTTAAAATTTGCTCTAAACATGTTTCCTTGTTGTCCTGATTTTTAAGATAAACCCTTTGTTCTTTTATCAACTATGACCTTGCTTTCTATGCTAATGTGTTTTCCCCAGTATGCTTTGGTTCATTCGTTACCTTGTCCTTTCAGTGATTATCACAATATGTGTTCCCTGATCATGTCTACATGCTGATTAACATGGCACTAGGATGCACTCAACTAATTTGGATCTTTAGGTCTTAACTAGTTTAATTTCATGTATGCTTGTAGACGTATTTCTTCTCCTAATTCCTTCAATATAAGGTTGTCTATGTAGTACTTTGCTATGTATACTTTGCTGAACCTATTGGCCTACCTGACTAGTTGCCCTGTATGCTCAATTTGGTGTATTACTTGATTCCTATTCCTCTATCACTATCCACTCTCCTTTCTTGCTACTCTGCTATTCTGAATTCTTATTCTTAGCCAGCTGAAAGCCAAGGTTATCTAGGTTTTATTGTTGGCCTCCCTTGTGTGAGCACTGCTCGGGGTCCAATTGAGGCCCTTGTGAACTGTGACACACTAGAGCTTGGTCCTAGTCACTCCCTCAAACTCCACAACTGTTCCTACTATCCTACTTCCCTATCATGTACTGTGTACCTGTATTGGTTGTTCCAAGTGGTGCAACACTTGATGTTGTGGTTAAGTAAATTGGTCTGGACTCTTCTATGAACCTTTTGGTCGTGTATTGAATGTGGCTTTTGTTGAAGGCCCGTGTATTCTATGTAAGAGATATTGAAGGCCCATCAATGCTGGGTATTTAGATATTTTATATGGGCTTACTATAGGCTTGTTCACTGCTACGTAATATTGCTACTTTACTCATTATTGGGCCTGTAATAAACTTTGTATGAACAATTGGGGTTGTTAGTAAAAGGGATGGGTAGAATTTAATACCTACATGCAATGGGTAGATAACATGCCTATAGGACTTGGTAATATGTTTGCTATATGTTGCATTCACTCTCTATGCACACTGTAGAAATTATGCCATTAGGAAAAGCACACACTCACACTACTTGTCTACTAGCAAAGCATGAGCTCAAATGCTCCAATTATTCTTGCTGCTACGTGTTATTAGAAAACCTGCCCATAGGAACAAATGTCACTGAACTTCCCTTTAATTCACTTCAGCATGTTCGTTAGATATTATGCCTATAGGATTTTGATCACCTCATTTGCTATTATCTTGTACTGTCCACTAGAAACCAAGCTTATAGGATGTCAACCATCTCATCTATTACTGCATTACACTGTTCACCTAGAAAACATGTCTATAGGGTTAAGTATAATAATAAAAATCAGCTCCAAGTGCTAATCATTAGAGATCCTGGTTATAGGATATCACTGTTCGTCCTAATAAGGGTTAATGCTGCATCTCTCGATATGATTTATTGTGCACTTAGGCCATTGTCAATGCGTTACCCCTTACTGCACGAGTCACCTAGACATAACAGGTTTAATAACTGGAAACCTATAATCTCAATAATCAGCGTATATAACCCTGTCTATGAGCAGCGCCCAACCTCTGAAATTGCTTGCATATCTTGATGCTTTATCACATAGAAATCATGTCTATGGGTTTTGAGTTATTAATTCGGAACTACTTAACATAGAATTTGTCTTGCGTGCATTTGTTGCTTAAGTGTGGAGGCGAACTTGAGCCTTAATTGACTATATGTGAAGTCCAATGTATTTTTTGTATGTCGCCGAGTTTTGACATTTCCGAGCAGCCTACGTAAGGTCTAGAACCATCCAAATAGAGGTCCAATACCTCCTGGACCATAGGTATGGGACGGGTAGTGCACGCGTATGGTACGACCTATAATTGAATTAGAACATTTTTAGGTAACAACTTTAACATAGTAATCGGGTAGCAGGAGATGATAGTCTGTGCCCGCTGAATAATATGAGTAACACCCCATCTTGAGGGAGTTACTAAGTATTATTTATGTTGCACGGGGTGATCCTTTAGGCTAAAAAACTTGGGACCCCCATATTATTTCTCCTCTGTTTGAATCAAGTCGATGTACTCATCTGTTCAAAATCTTTTATAAGAAAATTCCCAAACTTTGTGCGCTCTCTCTCTCTCTCTCTTTGTTTATTTGACTAATCCATATAATTCAAGTTCGGCCGAGACCCACAGTTGTGGACCTCGAAGAGTTCCTAACACCTTCTCCTCGAGGTAATTTCGATCCCTTACCCGATCTTTGGTGGCGTTGACTAGTTAAATCAGAGTCATTTGCAAATAGGTGACCTAACACACCTTAAAAATCGTTAGGTGGTGACTCTTATCTTTTAACTCTCCTTCCTTTGAAAGAGTTGTCAATGTCGAAATCTGCTTTCGCAAGAAAAACGGGGCACGACAACATGGCGACTCTACTGGGGATATACTTAGGCTCTTACCATAGCGAATTTGGCTTGTATGGATTAGTTTTCTTTGATAAAACGTGCTTCCTTCTTCCCTTCTATTTGCTGCCACATGCACATCCCTCTCATATTTTCCTTTTATTTGTCTAATACATTGTTACATGCACATCCCTCTTCTATTTTCCCTTTACTTGTTTAAATTCGTTGTAATATGCAAATCCCTTCCCTTCTCACCCTTCCTTGATTAAATTGGTTTTAACATGCATATCCCTTTCCTATTCACCTTTATCTGCTCTAAACTGTTCATTTGTTTAAAGATTGCTACATCATGTCTCTCCCACCTCTACTCCCTTGCCACGAACTAACTCATTTCCTTGTCTTTCTTTTACGTCTTTATGTTTAACCTTAATATTTTATTTATTGCTTTTATATATTTACCATACAAATACTTGGCAACGTGTTATTATCTCTACATAAAGCATGCTCTGCATCATATTCCACTCGTGCCAATTATCAACATAGCGGCGCTTGATGAGTGTCCGCGCTCTTCCAAAAAAACCCTTCTAAAATCGAAAAGGCTTATTTGCGGTAGTTTAGTCTATCAGCGGTGCAGTCGACGGTCCCGTGCCTTTCCCTCTCAAGTTGTCCACTTGAGAGTACCAGTCTAGGCCACTCTAGAAACCCTACTCCAATATCAAATGTACATGCATCATGTTAAACCTAGTACGGGTTATAACGTTTTCAACGTGATATCCCGCTAAGATAAGCCTTGTCCAAAGTCCGACGGGATTTCCGCAATCCCAGTGGACACCACCACGTTGTTATTATTACTTGGAGAAGATATGCCAATATGTTGATCATTAGTGTGTAAATAGTCAAATCTGGAGTGGGAAAAGGCTAACTCTATTTGTTTGCAGAAAATGAAGCACGAAGTCCCCAGATTCAGCATGGTCCAAAACATCCCACCTTTGCTGCTGGATTGGTGGAAAAATCTTGCGCTTTGCGACAAGAATCATGTGAGAAAGGTCCTTGGTACTGCCGTCTTTGTTAGATATCCGATCGATAGAGCATTGATTGAGGCCGCTACTATGTTTTGGGATGAGAAGAGGGTTGTCTTCCGCTTTGGTGACATAGAAATGACTCCTCTCTTGGAGGAAATAGGAGGTTTCACTAATCTGCCATAGGATAGTCCCGGATTATTGGTACTAGAGAATCGTACCGCTCGCGGTTTTTCTAAAAATGCTAGGTTTCAAGAAAAATGATGAACTGCTTTATTTGAAGAAGTTGTACATCCCATTTGAATTCCTTTATGAACGTTATGGGCATAACAAGTCATATCGCCTTCATCATGATGAACTCGCCATTACTTCCTTGGGTTGGACGCACCATCGAGTCTACGTGTTCATTGTCTGCTTTTTGGGGTTGCTGATATTTGCGATAAAAGGGGGAAGGATCCACACTCATCTAGCCATGGTCGCCAGGACCTTAATGGAAGGCATTGAGGGACAAACCTACACTATCATCCCCATGATCTTGGATGAAATGTATCGCGCTCTAGATCGGTGCAAGCAGGGGTTCGGGCACTTCGAGGGTTGTAATCTGCTACTACAGGTTTGGTTACTAGAACATTTTCAAAGAGGAGAGTATCACTAGGAGCTCCTGTATCGACTGTTGAATGACCACATAGCTTATCATCACCCAAAGAGAATGACATTTATCCCAGACAGGTTTGCACAACCTGGAAATGCTGTGAGCTGGGTGCGCTTCTTTAGCAATCTGACGGACGAGCAGGTACATTGGATGTTCGAATGGTTTCCTAGTAGTGAGTTCATCATCAGGTCAAGAGAGACTACTCATCTAGTACTAATTGGGTTGATGGGGATTTATCCTTATGCTCCCATAAGGGTAATGAGACAAGCGGGAAGAAAACAGGTTATACCTCGGGTTTCCAACATGGTCCATTACAAAGCAGATTTTAAAGGGGACGTTATACCATTCAAGTTCAAGGCACATCATATGTGGAATCAGAAGGTCATTGTGGAAAAGGATACTATTGAGCCAGACATATATCGTGTCGATCATGTGTATTTCTACCCATCATGTCTAGTGGACGATATAGCAGGGGACACCAAGCCGGGAGTTAATATGAAAAATAGGATCATAGATGACACTGCTGAAGCACAAGTCAAGTACAGGAGGTTATGCAAGAGGGTCTTTGAATCTGAAGCTAGGCATCTAGAGCAACACAAATTGAATATGGAAGCAATCAACGAATGGAGGGAAATTGCAACCAAATCAACAGAGAGATTAGAATATTTGGAGCAAGGGTTGATGAAACTTGAAGGGAGAATGAGAAAGAGGGTTGCAGGCTGTCAAAACATGGATGGAAATGAAGGAGGGATCCTAGAAAAGGCTTATCTATTGTTGTATATGCGCGACTTGGGGAATCTGATCGATGGTGTCAAAAGAGCCAAATACGGGGAAGGTCCTTCTGAGACAGAGTAGATTAGGGGAATGTTGTTTTACTGCTTTCTAGTTTAGTTTAGATTTCGATTGTAATAAGACACATGCCGTTAGTAACTTTGTTATTATTGTCGTTTTAGTAGAGATTTGATTCATTTTCACATTGATGAAATGACGCAATTGTTGGCATCGATTTTCTCCAAGTCTATGTGCCGCTAGGCCTACCTCGGGCACAACGAGGTCCCCCAAATTAGGACGCAAATTTATTTTGCAAAGCATGTTTAATATTTCAAGCATTCTTTCAATACTCCTTACTGACTTGGTTACCTTTTGTTTTTCTTTCTTTTGATTATTCCAATTCCCCAAGGTTGGTTCGCGCATACTGGCATCATCCGCATATCACACTAGATCCAGAGGTCCTCCACCTCCTCCTCCACCAAGTGATCCTAAAGGCAAAGGCAAAGGGAAAGGAAATATGGACGGTTTAACTGGTATCAGAAAAGACAATGCAGAAAACATAGAGACTTCGGATGGCCGGAGCACCAGCACAAAATAAATTAGTCCTGCACCTGGAACAGAAAATACTGGAGTTACAAGGAGAGCTTGAGCAGGTCCGGAACTTGGCAAACCTTTCCCTCACCCTGAACATTCCCTACATTAACCAACAAAACGGCCAAAACCTGGCACCTCCTCAAAATACATAGAATCGAAACCCACCACATCAATACACCACACCTCCTTAAAACCAAAACCCTCCATCGTTACCTACTCCTCAACAACACCATCACCAAGTACTTACAAACGACCACATACCACACTCCCTAGAATGCATCACAACCTACTCCTGATCCACAAAACTCAACCAATGACCACCATTACACCCAGATTACTGGAATCCACCAAAGCAATCCCATATATGTGGAAACTTTACCCCACACTCCACAACAGACCCTATACATACCCGAATCCGCCGAGAAGGACTTGATCATCAAGAACATGGCAGAGGAACTCATGAAGCTTACTGGCAGAGTTCAAAGCACCAAAGGTAGCAAAGGCATTGAGGGTTTGAATTATGAGGATTTGTGTATTCAGCCAGATGTAGAACTGCCGGAGGGTTACAAACCTCCTAAGTTTGATATGTTTGACGGAACAGGTGATCCAAAGGTGCATTTGAGAACATATTGTGACAAGCTTGCAGGGGTTGGCAAGGACGAACGGATCCGTATGATGCTGTTCATGAGGAGCCTCACTAGAGACGCCTTGTCTTAGTACATCAGTCAGAACCCAAAGAAGTGGGTTAATTGGGTGAGCATGGCGTCAAACTTCATGGACCGATTCAGGTTCAATACAAAAAACTCACCAGACATTTTCTACATTCAGAATCTCAAAAAGAAGCCAATGGAAACTTTCTGCGAGTATGCTACTCGGTGGAGGTCTGAAGCCGCAAAGGTAAGGCCAGCACTTGAAGAAGAACAGATAAATAAGTTTTTCATCAGAGCTTAGGATCCGCAATACTATGAAAGGTTGATGGTTATTGAAAACCATAAGTTCTCTGACATCATCAAACTAGGATAAAGAATAGAAAAAGGGATCAAAATCGAAATGGTGACAAATTTTGAAGCACTCCAAGCCACAAATAAAGCCTTGCAGTTAGGAGGTATCTCCAAGAAGAAAGAAGTAGGTGCAATAATGGTAGCCCAAGGTCCAAAGTCTCATCTCACATACCAAACACCTCCACCCACATACCAGCCTTCATCCTCCAGATACCAACAACCTGCAACCACTTACCATACTTATAACACTCAACCAACATATTACCACTCACCACCACCAGCCCGCCAAAATTATCAAAAATCGAGACCAAATTTTGACCGCAGACCACCCAGACAATACACTCCGATCGCTGAATCCATAGACCAACTTTACTAGAGACTGAAGGCTGTCGGTTATGTCACTCCCATTCCCGTTGTTGCTATGGAAAACTCTTCTCAGTGGGTTAACCCAAACAAGACGTGTGCTTATCACTCGGGCATGAAAGGTCACGCCATTGATGTCGCACTCTGAAGGACAAGATCCAGACATTAGTTGACACTAAAGTCATACAGGTAAAGGAGACTGCACCGTTCGTAACAATGCTCTCCCAGATCACAGAGGTAAGGGAGTAAATGTGATAGAGACCGAGGGAGAATAGGATCCGGAAGGGTCCATTGGACTCATTCGGGAGGGCGATGATCCTAAAACATCTCCAGTCACCTTCACACCCATTGTAGTGCAAACCAGGCGCCAATTGAAGTTGATGTAGCCACACCAACTTTGTTTGAGGTTGAAGTAACAACACCCTTCACCGTGATGGTATCACCTACGACGTCATATAAGTCTAATGCTATACCATGGGATTATGTTGCAGAAGCAAGAAAGAAAGGAAAGGCAAAGATAGAAGAAACAGGTGCAGCTCAAGGCATGACCAGAATTGGTAGGGTTTATACAGCCGAGCATTTGGGAGGAACAAGCAAAGAAGCTGCCTTAAGCCGCCTGTCATCGAGACTGGCCTAGATGACCTTTGGAGGAAGGTGCAAGCAAGAGAATATTTTGTGGTTGTTCATCTGAACAAAACTCCTGCTCAAATATCCATTTTATCGCTACTGCAAAACTTCGAGGCATACAGGAACGCCCTGATGAAGGTGTTGAATGAAGCATATGTACCCAATAACATCACCAATGGAGAAATGGGCAACATGGTAGGACAAGTGTTGGAAAGCCACAAGATCACTTTTCATGAAGACGAGCTACCACCGAAAGGACCGAGTCACAATAGGGCACTACATATCACAGTGCAATTTGAGGACAAATTCATCGCCAGGGTCTTAATAGATGGGGGTTCAAGTCTCAACATATGTCCGCTGACTACTCTGAAGAGACTGGGTAAAGGTCTGCATGAGATACGAGCAAGGAGTATGAATGTGAAAGCATTTGATGGGTCTCAAAGGGCCACTATTGGAGAGATCAACCTCAGCCTACAGATGGACCCGACCTGGTTTGATGTCGAGTTTCAAGTACTGGATATATCTACAACCTTCAATCTACTATTGGGACGATCCTAGATACATGCCGCTGGGGGCGTAACTTCTACTCTGCATCAAGCTATGCATTTTGAATGGAATCACCAGGAAGTGATCATCCATGGAGACAGGAGTAATCCAATTTATACCAGTCAGACTGTTCCAGTCATCGAGAATAGAAAGAAGTTGGGTGGAGAAACATACCACCGCATTGAGCGCATCAACGCAATTGAGAAAGACAAATAATAGAGCAACAAGATAGAAAGAATATTGTTATAGACAAGGTATGACCCGGCAAGGGTCTCGGCAAGAATCTCCAAGGGATCACCAAGCCGGTACAGTTGAAGCATCATGGTACAACTTTTGGGCTTGGGTATGAATACACTTGGCAAGAGTATCAGGATTGGTCGCCACCATGGCGTTGTCCTTATTATCCGCTGGAACAACCAGTACCACATTTGCACCAGACATTTCAACAAGCTGACGTGATATGAGGGTCTGAAGAAGATGAAGCTTTACCTGGCATAAGGAATCTATTTCTGGATGATGAAGACATGAATTACAGTGTGATAGCTGAGGAGGAGGAGGAAGACCTTACTATTCGGATTGTGGAGAAAGGAGTTATTCTCAAGAATTGGACTACTGCACCATCCCGGGCCCGTCGAGTTCCTGGGTAGCCTAGCAATTACAATAATTTATTTTGAAAGCAATTTTATGAGCATCTAAGACATTTTTCAGTATTTTTTTTGAACGTATTCTATTTTGAAATAATTGCTCGACTCATCGAGCCGTACTTGTTTTGATGTTTTCAAGATTGTTTAATGAATTGCTATTTTTAGTATTTATTATTATCCTTCACGTTTTCTCTACAACTTTATGATTACTTATGCCAATGAACCTACGACTGTGACATGTAATGAGACAATGCAGCATAAAGATAGTGATTTAGAGGATCTGGAAGACGATGTAATACCCGAGGAAATTGTCAGAGAAGTGGAATTGACAACAAGCCTAAATCCAATTTGGATGAGACTGAAACAGTTAACTTAGGGGATTCCAAAACAGTCAAGGAAACGCGTATAAGTATTCACCTATCACCATCAGAGAAGGAAGAGTACATCCGATTCCTGAAGGAATATTGTCGCGCCCCCTTTTTTCCTATTTAATTTATAAGAAATAGTAAATGAATTTCTGAAAACTAATTAAAAGAAATAAAATGATTTATAATATATAATTATCAATAAAAAAATATAAAATCCCATTTTATAAATATGAGACGGATTTAAACCTAAAAATGGCTAATATTGCAATTATGCAATTTTGTCCTTAAAAATACCAAATATTTTGTAAAAAAATATGTGAAAAATATTTTAACTATATTTTAGTATCAATATAAAAATCCAATAAACGAATCACCAAAAATGATAGTTCTGGTGACAATTATTGGGTTTTTTTCTTGATAAATAGGACAGTAAATTGATTTAAAAATCCTTGAAAAATTAAGAAAAATAGTGCAACCCTGGGATATACTTATATATGCCTATATAGGCTATTTTGAAGGTATTTTGCATATTTAAAATACAGGAAAAAATTGGGTATCAACAGCTGCCCCTCTTTATCCGGGAAGGATGAAAGAGTTGTCGGGTAAAGATATGATGACCAATTTTGACCGGATGAAACGGCTTGAAGAGGTTTGGCCGGCTCTGGCTTTTGAGCTGCCTACATATCCCTGGCCTTACAGGAATCAGGCCATATGTAGTTCAGGATCCGTCGGCGGAGTATGCCGATGGAGACCTTTCAAGAACGGGCACAATATTCAGGTCGGGATGAATGATTAAGGTCTAATAGGGCTGCGGGAACTGGAGCGGGATCGCTCCTGCTGAGATGGCCATTGCTCGCCGGTTTACCTGCAAATAAGCAATACAAGCGTATATTGTGCATAAATTTAAACATGATGCAAGTTCCCGTCGGACCATGAATGTTGTCTTTGGACGGTTAGGATGACGTCCTGGGCCATGAAGCGTATAATAAAGGATTTGCAGGCTATGAAATGATGCTCTCAGGCTATGAGAATGATGCCTCCGAACCATGATGCCTTTGAATAATGACGTGCAAAAAGTTAAAGGGATCTTCAGGCCATAACATGGTGTTCTCGGGCTATGAGAATGATGCCTCCGAACAATGACGCCCTCAGATAATTCGGCGAT
Organism: Nicotiana attenuata; assembly: GCF_001879085.1. Classification (NCBI taxonomy): domain Eukaryota; kingdom Viridiplantae; phylum Streptophyta; class Magnoliopsida; order Solanales; family Solanaceae; genus Nicotiana; species Nicotiana attenuata. Next base: position 49,468,559 of record NC_031990.1, on the reverse strand, counting down.
CTTTCAGCCCATGAAATGCAATAGGTGGCGATCTTTTAGCCCATGAAATGCAATAGGTGGCGATCTTTCAGCCATGCAAAAAATAAAGTGGCGATCTTTCAGCCCATGAAATGCAATAGGTGGCGATCTTTCAGCCCATGAAATGCAATAGGTGGCGATCTTTCAGCCATGCTAAAATAAAGTGGCGATCTTTCAACCATGCAAAAATAAAGTGGCGATCTTTCAGCCATGCAAGCGTAAATAAAGTGACGATCTTTCAGCCATGATAAAATAAAGTGGCGATCTTTCAGCCATGTAAGCGTAAATAAAGTGGCGATCTTTCAGCCATGCAAAAATAAAGTGGCGATCTTTTAGCCATGCAAGCGTAAATAAAGTGGAGATCTTTCAGCCATGCAAGCGTAAATAAAGTGGCGATCTTTCAGCCATGCAGATGCAGATGGAGACAATGTTTAGTCTCGGAAGGCAGAATGGTAGCCTTATACAATGCAAAAGATGCAGATGGAGACAGTGTTTAGTCTCGGAAGGCAGAATGGTAGCCTTATGCAATGCAAAAGATGCAGATGGAGACAATATTTAGTCTCGGAAGGCAAAATGGTAGCCTTATGCAATGCAAAAGATGCAGATGGAGACAGTGTTTAGTCTCGGAAGGCAGAATGGTAGCCTTATGCAATGCAAAAGATGCAGATGGAGATAGTGTATGGTAATAGAGTTCCTTAGCTGATAACAGGCTGCGATAATTCTGACTGCTGGGGATATTGTGATATAGGTCATATCACCGGTGTGCGCAGGTAGCAAATGCTGGCAAATGCAACAATTTCTGAGAGTTGTATCCCTGAACAATGATTGTCTCGTGAGTGTACAGTATGTCAGGTGCTTTCACAATCCAAGTATCTGCATCCAAATAAAAATCGTGAGTTTTGTAGAAGGGGAGGTTAGTTTGCATCCCTGATGGCCTTGTTCGACCCGTTCGGCTTTGATACGGTGATACGGTAAGTATCATTGGGGGTAGCGTTGCTGAACAAAGTGATTTCGATAATAAATATGCATGAATTTGAAAAAATATGTCGTAAGTATATATTTAAGAAATAACTTTTAGATGAACCGACGACTGTGACGTGGCTCAAGACGTTGCAACCTCTCTTGCTACGGAATTTTGAGGGTCCTCCTCAAAATTCTGCCCCAGTTTAATGGGTTGATGCTTCTGGAGGCCGCTTGCGATGATCGACTGAAATTACTTCGGAATTTTGAGGGTCCTCCTCAAAATTCTGCCCCAGTTTCCAATTTCGGGGGAAATGAAAATTTTATTGAATTGTGACCGAACCCATAGGGCTGCCTACGTATCCCCTCTTAAACGGGAATCAGGTCAGACGTAGTTCAGATTACATCATGTAGGAAAACATAAGATTACACATAGTAGCGCTTGACTGCATCTGAATTGATTGGTTTCGGCCAGACTTCTCCGTCCATTTCTGCAAGTATAAGGGCTCCTCCTGTCAAAACTCGGTGAACCATGTATGGACCTTGCCAGTTGGGAGAAAATTTCCCTTTGGCTTCATCTTGATGCGGGAAGATTTTCTTTAATACCAGCTGCCCTGGTGTGAACTGTCTCGGCTTGACTCTTTTGTTGAAGGCTCTGGACATCCTGTTCTGGTAAAGCTGACCGTGGCAAACTGCATTATTCTTTTTCCATCTATGAGAGCTAACTGCTCGTAACGACTTCTCACCCATTCTGCGTCGTCGAGCTCAGCTTCTTGTATGATCCTTAAGGAAGGCATTTCTACTTCGGCGGGAATGACGGCTTCTATTCCATAAACTAGCATATAGGGGGTTGCCCCAGTTGATGTGCGGACTGTGGTGCGATGCCCCAATAAAGCAAATGATAGCTTCTCATGCCACTGCTTATGCTTCTCTACCATTTTCCTCAGTATCTTCTTAATGTTCTTGTTGGCGGCTTCTACAGCTCCATTCATTTGCGGCCTGTAGGCTGTGGAATTCTTGTGGTTGATCTTGAAGCTTTCACACATAGCTTTCATCAAGTCGCTATTGAGATTGGAGACATTATCAGTAATAATTGACTCTGGAATCCCGAATCGACAAACAATGCGGTCGCGGACAAAGTCTGCCACGACTTTCTTAGTTACTGCTCTGTAAGATGCTGCTTCGACCCATTTGGTGAAATAGCCAATTGCCACTAGGATGAATCTGTGCCCATTGGAGGCGGCAGGATCGATTGGTCCAATGACATCCATTCCCCAGGCGGCGAAAGGCCATGGTGAGCTTGTTGCATTAAGCTCATTGGGAGGCACCTTTATCATGTCTGCATGTATTTGAGAGCGGTGGCATTTCCGGACATACCGGATGCAGTCTGTTTCCATAGTCATCCAAAAGTAACCAGCCCGGAGTATCTTCTTGGCTAAAACAAAGTTGTTCATATGTGGACCACAGGTCCCAGCATGGATTTCTTCTAGCAGCTTGGATGCTTCCTTTGCGTCGACACACCTGAGCAGTCCCAACAGGAGTCCTCCTATACAGGATTCCTCCACTGTGAAAGAAATTGTTGGACAGCCTCCGGAGTGTGCGTTTCTGAATAGGACTTGCAAGTTCTGGGTACTCTCCCTTTGCCAAATATTCCTTGATATCATGAAACCAAGGTTTTCCATCTGCTTCTTCTTCAATATGGGCACAATAAGCTGGCTGATCATGGATCTTTACTGGAATGGAAATGAAGTTTTTGTCTGGATGTTGTATCATGGATGCCAAGGTAGCCAATGCATCGCCGAATTCATTTTGGATTCTGGGAACATGTCGGAATTCTGTCTTTGTGAACCTCTTTCTCAATTCTTGTACGTGATGCACATACGAGAGTATCTTGGAGTTCTTGGTTGCCCATTCCTCTCGGACCTGATGTATGAGTAAGTCTGCATCCCCGATCACTAACAACTCTTGAATGTTCATGTGAATGGCCATTTTGAGCCCTAGGATGCAGGCTTCGTACTCGGCCATATTATTGGTGCAGGGGAATCTGAGTTTAGCTGACACTGGATAGTGCTGACCGGTTTCTGATACTAGGACTGCTCCTATGCCAACTCCTTTGAAATTTGCCGCTCCGTCGAAAAACATTCTCCAGTCGTCATAGGATTCTGCAATGTCTTCTCCTACGAACGATACCTCTTCATCGGGAAAATATGTTTTCAAAGGTTCATATTCTCCATCTACGGGGTTCTCAACAAGGTGATCTGTTAGTGCTTGTCCCTTGATTGCTTTCTGAGTCACGTAGACAATGTCAAATTCACTGAACAGGATTTGCCACTTGGCTAGCTTGCCAGTGGGCATGGGCTTCTGGAAGATGTACTTCAAAGGGTCCATCCTTGATATGAGATATGTAGTGTAGGCACAGAAGTAGTGCCTCAGCTTCTGGGCCACCCAAGTCAAAGCATAGCAGGTGCGTTCCAAAAGAGAATACCGGGCCTCATATGGAGTGAACTTCTTACTGAGATAATAAATGGCCTGTTCCTTCCTCCTTGTTTCATCGTGCTGCCCAAGGACGCAACCGAAGGCACCATCTAGCACTGCGATGTAGAGTAGTAGAGGTCTACCCTGGTCAGGCAGGACTAAGACTGGTGGTGTTGACAGGTACTCCTTGATTCTGTCGAAGGCCTTTTGACAGTCATCGGTCCATTTAGTTGCAGCGTCCTTCTTCAACATTTTAAAGATTGGCTCACAAATAACTGTAGACTGTGCTATGAACCGGCTGATGTAGTTGAGTCTTCCCAGGAAACTAAACACATCTTTCTTATTCTTCGGCGGTGGTAATTCTTGAATGGCTTTGACCTTTGATGGATCCAGCTCTATTCGCCGATGGCTCACAATAAACCCAAGTAATTTTCCAGCGGGAACCCCAAATGCACACTTCGCGGGATTCAGCTTTAGGTTGTATTTCTGCAATCTGTTGAAGAACTTTCTCAAATCTTCCATGTGATCAGTGGCCTTTTTGTACTTAATGATAACGTCATCTACGTACACCTCGATCTCCTTGTGTATCATATCATGAAAAATGGTGGTCATAGCCCTCATGTAGGTGGCTCCTGCATTCTTCAAACCAAACGGCATCATCTTGTAGCAGTACATTCCCCACGGCGTAATGAAAGCCATTTTCTCAGCATCTTCCTCGTCCATCCAGATCTGATGATAACCAGCGAAACAATCCACAAATGACTGCAGATCATGCTTGGTGCAGTTGTCGATCAGGATGTGTATATTTGGTAAGGGGAAATCGTCTTTCGGACTGGCCCGGTTGAGATCCCGGTAGTCGACACAGACTCTGACCTTTCCGTCCTTCTTCGGCACTGGCACAATGTTAGCTAACCATGTTGGGTATTCCACTACCTTGAGGACTTTGGCTTTGACCTGTTTGGTGACTTCTTCCTTGACTTTCAGACTCATATCTGGCTTGAATTTTCTGAGCTTCTGTTTTACCGGCGGACATGTCGGATCAGTTGGCAGTCTGTGGGCCACAATTGATGTACTTAGACCAGTCATGTCACCATATGACCAGGCGAATATGTCCTCATATTCCTTTAGAAATTCTGTGTACTTTTCCTTTTCTGACGGTGATAAGTGAACGCTGATTCGTGTTTCTTTGACATTCTCTTCGTCTCCCAGGTTAACAATCTCAGTCTTGTCCAGGTTGGACTTTGGTCTGTTTTCAAAATTCTCAACTTCCTTGACAATCTCTTCCGGTATGCCATCTTCCTCTAAGTCTATGTCCGTTTGTTGCATTGTCTCATTGCATGTCACAGTCATTGGTTCATCAAGACAAGTAATAGTAATGCTGTATAAGTAAAGTAATGAGAGAAAATAATAAAAAAAATCGAAATGCTTTGATAAATTCCATAATTGTTTTGAACATTGAAGATCTTATTGCGAAATTTAAAATGCGAAGGGAAAGTCAGCTAGTAAAAATAAAAGATAGTGCATGATGCTTGTTCAGCCTTGCTACCCCGAGGCTCGCCGGGCTCTGGTAGTTTTGATGGTCCAGTTATTGAGGCACGCTCCTCTGCTCACAGCCTGTATGGAAGGGCCTTCCTCCCCCTCCTCCTCGAGAACGACGCAACAATCCATATCATCATCTTCCAGGAACAAATTCTTCACTGCTGCCAGTGCTTCCTCTTCTTCTGACCCATAGATAACATCAGCCGGTTGGAAAGTCTGTTCCGAGTGTGGTATTGGCTGCTCCAATAGATAGTAAGGGCCGCGCCATGGTGGCGACCAGTTGTTGAACTCTTCCCAGGTATACTCATATCCTAGACCAAAGGTGGTGCCGTGTTTCTTGAGTTTGATAGGCTTAGCGATTCCTTAGAGGTTCTTGCCAAGTTCCTCGCAGGGTTCGTATCTGCTCCAGTTCAATATGCTTTCAATTTTGTTGTCCCACCATTTTTCTTTATCAACGGCGTTGACCCGCTTAATGTGGTGATAAGTCTCCCCACCTATCTTTCTTCTGCCTCCGATTGCTGGGATGGTCTGGCGACTGTATATGGGATTACTTCCGTCGCCGTGGATGATTACCTCCTGGCGATTCCACTCAAACTTCACTGCCTGATGTAGTGTTGATGCTACGGCCCCAGCAGCATGAATCCAGGGTCATCCTAGCAGCAGATTGTAAGATGCTGGCACATCTATCACTTGAAAGTCAACATCAAACCAAGTAGGCCCCATTTGTAAACATAGGCTAATTTCCCCAATGGTGGACCTTTGGGAACCGTCGAAAGCTTTGACGTTGATGGCCCCGTCCTTGATCTCATGTAGTCCTTTTCCCAATGTCCTGAGTGTTACCAACGGACAAATATTGAGGCTGGATCCCCCATCGATCAGGACTCTGGTGACAAAATAATCTTCGCATTGCACGGTGATGTGCAACGCCTTGTTGTGACTCAACCCTTCTGGTGGAAGCTCATCTTCATGGAAAGTGATCTTGTGACTTTCCAATACCTGGCCTACCATGTTAGCCATCTCCCCGCTGGTGATGTTGCTCGGTACATACGCCTCACTCAGTACCCTCAATAGGGCATTTTTATGCGCATCGGAGTTCTGTAGCAAAGCAAGGACGGAAATTTGCGTCGGTGTTTTGTTCAGCTGATCAACGACCGAGTATTCCTTGGCCTGTATCTTTCTCCAGAGATCGTCGGGCCCGGTCTCGGTGATGGTTGGCCGACTAGAGGCCTGCTTGCTTGACTCAGCCAAATGTTCTGGGGTATAAACCCTACCGGTTCTTGTCATACCCTGTGCCGCAATAGCTTCCCCGAACATAACTTTGCCTTTCCTTCTTGCCTCGGCTGTGTAGTCCCATGGTATAGCCTTTGTATGGAACGGTGTTATGACTGACATTGCCACTGGAATTGGCGTGGCTATCTTTACCCCGAACGGAGCCTGTACCTTGGGAGGTAAAACTGCAACTTCGAATGGTGTAGGTGCCTTTGCTGGAGACACGAATTCGACCTCAATTGGTGCTGGCGTTTTTACAGATGATGATGCATCAAACTCAAGTGGCATGGACATATTTATCTCGGCGTCCCCAGAGGGCTGAATCTGGACTACAATCGGATTAAGGGTGACTATTGGCTTCTTTGGATCGTCACCTTCTGTGATCAAACCGATCGATCCCTTGGGGTCCCAATCATCCTCTATTTCAATCATGTGAACGCATCCACCCTTGTGGTCTGGTAGAGGGTTATTGCGGACATTTGGAGCAGGTTCCTTTGCCACAATAATCTTGTTGTCAATTAGAGTCTGGATCTTATCTTTCAGAGAACGACATTCGTCAATGGTGTGCCCTTTCATGCCCGAATGGTATACACATGATTTATTTGGATTAATCCACTGAGAAGGGTTCTCAGGAGCAGCAGGGATAGGGGTGACGTAACCAGCAGTTTTAAGTCTTTCATATAATTGGTCGATAGGTTCAGCAATAGCCTTGTACTGTTTTGGGGGTCGTCGGTCAAAGTTTGGTCGGGGTCTAGGGAAGTTTTGGCATGGAGGAGGGGACTGGTAGTGGGATGGTTGAGTGTTGTAAGCTTGGTAAACATGTGCTGGTTGGGAATAATTGGGTGAAGTGGGCTGATATGTGGGAGGTGATTGGTAGGTGAGTGGTGGAGCTTGGTAAGAGGGTGAGGGTGCTTGGTAGTTTGGAGTAGGCTGATATGTGAGTGGAGGCATTGGGTAGGTTTGGTATTTGACGGGAGATTTGGTTCTCTGTGCCACCATTACGGCTCCTACGTCCTTTTTCTTGGACACACCGCATGATTGTAAGGCCTTGTTTGTAGCTTGCAAAGCCTCAAAATTAGTAACCAAACCGCTTTTGATGACCTCTTCGATCCTTTCCCCTAGCTTAATAATGTCAGAAAATTTGTGGCCCTCGATCATCATCAGCCTCTCATAATATTGTGGGTCTTGGGCCCGAACGAAGAATTTGTTCATCTGTTCTTCTTCTAAGGCAGGTCTAACCTTAGCTGCTTCGGACCTCCAACGAGTAGCATACTCGCGGAAGGTTTCTGTGGGCTTCTTCTTTTGGTTTTGAATGTAGAACACATCTGGAGCATTCTCCGTGTTGAATCTGAACCTGTCCATAAAGTCGGACGCCATGCTTACCCAGTTCGACCACTTCTTTGGATCTTGGCTAGTGTACCAAGATAAAGCATCTCCCTTCAGGCTCCTCATGAAAAGCTTCATGCGGATTTTCTCGTCTTTTCCCACTCCGACCAGCTTGTCACAGTATGTTCTCAAGTGGACCCTCGGATCCCCTGTACCGTCAAACATCTCGAACTTGGGAGGTTTTTACCCCTCGGGCAGTTCGACATCGGGCTGTATGCAAAGATCTTTGTAGTTCAGCCCTTCAATTCCCTTACTTCCTTCAACGCCCTGAATTCTGCTAGTCAACTTCTTAAGTTCTTCAGCCAGGTTCTTGATAAGCAATTCTTTGTCATCAGGCTCGGATGTGTTTGAGATTGGTGGAGTGGTAGTGATCATTTGTGGAGTTTTGTGGTTCTGGGATGAGCAGCGGGGTATTGTTGGAAGTATGGCAGGTGTTCCAGTGGTGGTGAAGAGCGGTGTGGTTCTGTTTCTTTGGGAGACTCTGTGGAGGTGTGGGGTTCCGAGTATTTGGGAAGTTGATATCTGGAGTAGTGAGGGAAAATGACAGATTCGCCAAATTCCGGACTTGATCAAGTTTTTCCTGAAATTTCAGCAGCTTTTGCTCTAGTTGGGAGGCATTCTCCTTGGGAACCAAAGTACCATGACCGTGAGTGACCTCTACCCATTCAGTTGAGTTTTCCTTCCTGGTGTTGTTCAAATCTTCCATCTTTCCTTTGTTTTTGTTTCTGACGGGACTGAAAGGAGGAGTGGGTGGAGGGCCCTTGGATCTTGTGGAATAGGATGATGTTGCCTGAGTGCTCGAACTAACCTTTGGGGAGGGGAATAATCAAAACAAAAAATAAAACAAAAAGGTAACCAAGTTAGTGAGGTTCATGGAAAATCGATGCAATATTTAAACAAGTAATGCGGGAATATAAAGCGTGTCCTAATTTGGGAGCCTCGTTGTGCCCGAGGTAGGCCTAGCGACAAGTTGATTTGGAGAACTTGGAATGCTAAATGCCTCATTTTATTGATAGAAAAATAAGACAAATCCCAAATCGACACTAAATAACAGGAAAATAAAGTCACTAATGGCCATTGGCCTTATTACATTTTAAATAGCGAAAAGATAAAGTCCTATCTACTTGGTCCCTGAAGGACCTTCCCCAGACTCGGCATCCTTGGCTCCGTCGAACAACTTCCCCAGCTCGCGAAGTCCCAGCAGTAGGTAGGCTCTGGCTAGATGTCCGCCTTCGCTACCCTTAGCATTCTGACAGTCTTCGACCCTTTTAAGAAACCTTCCTTCCAGCTCCACTATGCCTCGCTCCAGGTATCCTAATCGCTTGTTGGCATTGACGACCATGTTTCCATTCCTCAATTAGCTTTTGATTGGCTTCTTGTATCTCATGGTGCTCACTTTCGCATTCCCGGATTCTCTTGCGTAGCTGATTGTATTTAACCTGTGCCTCGGCCTTTTCATCTATGATCCTGTGACCTCGGACGAACCTAGGTTCACCCAGACCATCATGATTATCCTCCAACCAACCAGAATAGTAAGGAGTACAACCGGCGTGGTATCGATTTGGTTCGATGGTATCCCTTCCCATGACGATCTTGCAGTGCCACATATGCTGAGCTTGGCACTTGTAAGGACTATCGTCAGCCTGGAAGTCAGCCCGAAAATGACTCATCTTGTCGACCCTGGGTATGACCTGCTTCCTACCAGCTTGCCTCATAACTCGGAGAGGGACGTAAGGGTACGTTCATTTCAGACCGATTAATATCAGAATAGGTGCGTCTCGGGATCGGGCGATGAATTCTTCAGTTCGAAACCATTCGAACATCCATTATACTTGCTCATCGGTCAGATTATCAAATAGCTTGAACCATCCTTTGGCATCTTCTGGCTGAGCAAACATATCAGGGATATAATTCATTCGCTTTGGGTGATGGAAAGCGATATGATCATCCCAGTTCCTTCGTTGAATCTCTTGTCGGTATTCACCCTTTTGTAGATGCTCCATGAGCCACAGCTGAAGTAGCAAATTGCAACCCTCGAAGTGACTAGCTCCCCGTTGACATTTCTCTAAGGCTCGGTATATTTCTGTGACAATCATGGGCACAATGCTGAATGGTTGCCCTCCAATTCCTTCCATTAAATTTTAGTGACCATGGCTAGTCGGGTGTGGATTCTTGCCTTCTTCATTGGAAACACAATCATCAACATGAATACAAAAACCCTTCGATGAATATGACCCAATGAGGTAATGGCAAACTCATCAGGGTAGGTACCGTAGGATTTGCTGTGACCGTACCTCTCGTACAAATTGTCGAAAGGGATATAGGATTCTTTGAGGCATGTCAGTTCTGGATTCTTCTTTATTCCCATCATTTTGAGGAAACCCCTACCTTTGCGGTTCTCAGGCATCAATAAACCTGGAGTCTCCCATACTAAGCCGGCTAATCCTCCTATTTCTTCTAGCAAAGGCGTCATTTCAATCTCCCCGAAGCGGAAGACGAACCTCTCACAATCCCAAAATAGAGTAGCAGCTTCAATGATCTTGTTGTTGGGTTGGATTTCCAGGAGGGAGGGTAGATTCCCTAGATATTTTCGGACAAGAGTCTGGTCACTGGAATGAAGATCCTTCCACCAGCTTAGCAGTCTCGGGTGGATGTTGGTAACCATGCCGAATCTGGGGATTTCGTGCCTCATTATCTGCAAGAAAATAAGGTTAGGCCCTTTCCCCCCACCGGACTCGACTATTTAACATCAATAATTGGCATAAAAGCATGTAGTTCTCCAAATAAATGCATAGAATGTGATAATGTCCATTTGGGTTTCAGGGGAACCCGGTGGACTTTGGACAAGGCTATCTTAAAGAGTCATTATGTGGACAACATAACTGACTCGGCTAGGTTTGACCATGATGCATGCAAAAGTTTAAATAGAGTGAGGTTTCTATGAGGTTCTAGAGTGGTACCCTTGAGCGGACAACTCAAGGGGGAAAGGCACGAAACCGTCGACTATACCGTTGATCGACTGATTTTACCGCAAATATGCCGTTTCCGAATTTAGGGGGTGATAATATAGGAAGAGCGCAACAACTCATTATAAGCGTTGCTATGGTATTTGTTTGGCACGAGTGGAATATAATGTCGAGCATGATTATGCAACAATTAAAGGCATGTTGTCACGTATTTGCACGTTAAAGAAAGCAGTAAATACAACAGTTTTCATGATTTAAGGCAGTAGTAAAGGAAAGCGGTAAAGAAAAGAAAAAAAAGAAAAATAGGAGACAAGTCAGTTTTGCAATCGAAAAGAAAATTGAATGCTTAAAAGAAATAAACAAATAATTGTGCGTGAAGAAGCATAAATTCACAATAAAGGTCTGAAATGGTAAAAGCCTTAAAATATCCCCAGCGGAGTCGCCATGCTGTCGCGCCCCCTTTTTTCCTATTTAGTTTATAAGAAATAGTAAATGAATTTCTGAAAACTAATTAAAAACATTAAAATGATTTATATTATATAATTATCAATAAAAAAATATAAAATCCCATTTTATAAATATGAGACGGATTTAAACCTAAAAATGGCTAATATTGCAATTATGCAATTTTGTCCTTAAAAATACCAAATAATTTTGTAAAAAATATGTGAAAAATATCTTAACTATATTTTAGTATAAATATGAAAATCCAATAAACGAATCACCAAAAATGATAATTCTGGTGACAATTATTGGGGTTTTTTCTCGATAAATAGGACAGTAAATTGATTTAAAAATCCTTGAAAAATTAAGAAAAATAGTGCAACACTGGGATATACTTATATGTGCCTATATAGGCTATTTTGAAGGTATTTTGCATATTTAAAAATACAGGAAAAAATTGGGTATCAACAAATATGAAGACATCTTTGCATGGTCTTACGATGATATGACCGGCCTGAGCACATCCATAGTGGCTCAAAACTTACCCACAGATCCTATGTGTCCGCCGATAAAGTAGAAGCTCAGAAAGTTCAAGCCGGATATGAGTTTGAAGATAAAAGAGGAGGTCACCAAGCAAATCAACGCCAAGGTTCTCCGAGTGGTCGAATACCCGAATTGGTTGGCCAACGTTGTGCCAGTTCCTAAGAAAGATGGGAAAGTTAGAGTATGTGTCGATTACCGAGACCTGGACAGGTCAACTCCTAAGGATGATTTCCCCTAGCCCAATATACACATACTGATTAACAATTGTGCCAAGCATGAACTCCAATCCGTTGTGGATTTCTTTGCAGGATACCATCAGATTTGGATGGATGAAGAGGATGCTGAAAAGACAACCTTTATCACACCATGGGGAATATACTGCTACAAAATGATGTTGTTTGGTTTGACAAATACTGGGGCCACCTACATGAGGGCCATGACGACTATCTTCCACGACATGATACTTAAGGAAATAGAGGTGTACGTGGACGATGTTATCATCAAATCTAAAAGGAGTTCGGATCACATAGCAGACTTGAAGAAATTTTTCAACCGGCTTCGAAAAGACAATTTGAAGTTGAATCTTGCAAAATGTGCCTTCTGAGTCCCTATTGGAAAATCGTTAGGATTCATCGTCAATCGCCGAGGGATTGAGTTAGACCCATCAAAAGTCAAAGCTATCCAGGACTTGCCACCTCCAAAGAATAAGAAAGATGTGATGAGTTTTTTAAGGCGCCTCAATTTCATCAGCCGCTTCATAGCACAATCAACCATGATATGTGAGCCAATTTCCAGAATGCTGAAGAAAGATGCTGCAACAAGCTGGACTGAAGAATGCCAGAAAGCTTTCGACAAAATCAAGGAGTATTTATCTAAACCGCCTATGTTGGTCCCACCAGAACCAGGAAGACCTCTGCTGCTTTATTTGTCCGTGTTAGATGGGGCTTTCGGTTGCGTTTTGGGACAACATGATGAAACTGGAAGAAAGGAGCAGGCGATATATTATCTGAGCAAGAAGTTCACACCTTATGAAGCCCGATACTCTTTGTCGGAACGTACCTGCTGCCCTTTAACATGGATATCTCAAAAGTTGAGGAATTACTTCTGTGCCTACACCACATATCTCATATCAAGAATAGATCCTCTAAAATACATCTTCTAGAAACCCATGCCTGCGGGGAAGTTAGCAAAATGGCAGATACTACTGAGTGAGTTCGACCTCATCTATGTAACTTAGAAGGCGGTCAAAGGGCAAGCATTGGCGGATCATCTTGCAGAAAATCTTGTAGGTGGAGAATACGAACCATTAAAAACGTATTTTCCCGATGAAGAGGTATCATTCGTAGGAGAAGATATCATCGAGACATATGATGGTTGGAGAATGTTCTTCGATGTAGCTGCAAACTTCAAAGGAGTGGGTATTGGAGCTGTCTTAGTATCAAAAACAGGTCAACACTATCTGGTATCTGCCAAACTCAGGTTTCCATGTACCAACAATATGGCAGAGTATGAGGCTTGCATCTTGGGACTCAGGTTGACCATTGACATGAACGTTTAGAAATTGCTGGTAATTGGAGATTTAGACCTTTTGGTACATCAGGTTCTAGGAGAATGGGCTACAAAGAATACCAAGATATTGCCATATTTGCACTATGTACAAGAGTTGATGAAGAGATTCACGAGGATAGAATTCAAACATGTTCCGAAGATTCAGAATGAGTTCGCCGATGCATTGGCTACTTTATCTTCCATGATACAACACCCAGACAAGAATTTCATCGACCCTATCCCAGTAGGAATCCAAAATTAGCCAACTTATTATGCTCATGTTGAAGAAGAAACCGATGGAAATCTATGGTTCTACGACATCAAAGAATATTTGACGAAAGGAGAACACCCGGAGCACGCAAATCATACTCAGAAACGCACACTCCAAAGGTTATCCAACCATTTCTTCCAAAGTGAAGGAATTCTGTACATGAGGACTTCGGATCTAGGGTTATTACGGTGTGTCGACGCCAAGGAAGCATCTAAATTGCTCGAAGAGACACATGCCGGAACTTGCGGAACACACATTAATGGCTAAGTCTTAGCTAAGAAAATATTAAGAACAGGATATTTTTGGATGACTATGGAAACACACTGCATCAAGTATGTCCAAAGGTGTCACCAATGCCAGATACATGCTGATGTGATACAAGTTCTACCCAATGAACTCAATGCAACAAGTGCACCCTGGCCTTTCTCCGCTTGGGGGATGGATGTCATTGGTCCAACCGAACCCGCTGCTTCAAATGGGCACAGGTTCATTCTAGTGGCCATAGATTATTTCATAAAATGGGTTGAAGCTGCATCCTACACAGCTGTAACTAAGAAGGTCGTCACAGATTTTGTTAGGGATCGTATTGTTTGTCGATTCGGGGTAGCGGAATCAATCATCACCGACAACGCCTCCAACCTTAACAGTGATTTGATGAGATCCCTGTGCGAAACCTTCAAGACCAAGCATAAGAATTTCACAGCATACAGGCCACAAATGAATGGAGTTGTGGAAGCCGCCAATAAGAACATCAAGAAGATATTAAGGAAGATGGTAGATAATCACAAACAATGGCACGAGAAGTTGCGTTCCCCCTACTTGGATATCGTACCACGATTCGCACATCAACCGGGGCAACTCCTTATTTGCTGGTCTATGGTACTGAAGCCGTCATTCCCGCCGAAGTAGAAATTCCTTCTTTGAGAATCATACAGGAGGCCGAACTCAGTGATGTAGAATGTATACAAAGTCGTTATGAACAACTGGATCTCATTGACGGAAAAAGAATGAATGCGGTATGCCACGGTCAACTTTACCAGAACAGAATGTCCAGAGCTTTCAATAAAAGGGTCGGGCCTAGACAATTCACACCATGACAGTTAGTGCTAAAGCGAATCTTCCCACATCAGGATAAAGCCAAAGGGAAGTTTTCACTAACTGGCAAGGTCCTTACATGGTTCATCGAGTACTAATAGGAGGAGCACTCATACTTGCAGAAATGGATGGAGAGATCTGGCCAAAACTTATCAACTCAGACGCAGTCAAAAGATACTATGTTTAGGGTTGTTTACATTTTTTCACTTGATGTAACTGAACTACGCTTGATCTGATTCCCGTTTAAGAGGGGATACGTAGGCAGCCCTGTGGGTTCCGTCAAATCTTAATAAAATCTTCATTTAGCCATGGCCATAAACTGGGGCACAATTTTGAGGAGGACCCTCAAAATTCTGAAGCAAGTCTAGCCAATTTCGTCATACGTAAAACAGCCAGAGAATTGCTTTCAAACTGGGGTAGAATTTTGAGGAGCACCCTCAAAATTCTAAAGAAAGGAGGTCGCAATGTCTATAAAATACGTCACATTCATTGGTTCATCTAACTTACTTGATATCGCATACTACTATATTTAAACAACTATATTTATCAAATGCATGCATATTATTCGAAAACTTTATTTCTATGGCAGCCAGATGTTACCCAGGGTAACTCAAACAAGAACTCAAGACAGGAGCACAGGCAAGGTAGAAAAACAAAAGCGCAAACCAACCTTCCCCCACAGAACTCACAATTTTTCTTTGAGTGCAGGTACAATAAGACAACGATACCCGTAGATACATCAAGACACTGCCTTTAAGACAACAAATTATCTAGCACAAACATCTTCAGCTAAGAAATATTTTTTATTTGCCCTATTCTTTGCATGAGGCTAAGAATTTCCTCCCTAATTACATAAGGCTAAGCACTGCCTTTCTTTTCATGAGACTAAGCATTATCTCCTATTTGCATGAGGCTAAGCACTGCCTTTCTTTGCATGAGACTAAGCATTGTCTCCTATTTGCATGAGGCTAAGCCCTGCCTCCTAAATTGCATAAGGCTAAGAACTGCCTTTCCTTGCATCGAGACTAAGCATTGTCTCCTCTTCTTGCATGAGGCTAAGCATTGCCTCCCTAATTGCATAAGGCTAAGCACTGCCTTTCTTTGCATGAGACTAAGCACTGCCTCCTAGTTTGCACGAAGCTAAGCATTGCCTCCCTAATTTCATAAGGCTTAGCACTGCCTTTCTTTGCATGAGACTAAGCATTGTCTCCTATTTTCATGAGGCTAAGCCCTGCCTCCTTAGCTGCATAAAGCTAAACACTGCCTTCTTCGCATGAGACTAAGCATTGTCTCCTATTTTGGATAAGGCTAAGCCCTGCCTCCTTTCCTTGCATAAGGCTAAGCACTGCCTTTTCCTCGAGACCAAATTCTATCTCCATTATGCTATTTAAGACTCAACACTATCCTCTACTCACTTGGGGCTAAGCACACCCCTAATCTTACACAAGACTAAGCTTTATCTTGTTTCGCATATGACCAAGCATCATATTCTTGCATTTTATGGGCTTTAATACTGCCATTCTATCCAAAGGTGTCATAGTCCGAATACATCATCCTCATAGCCAGAAGACACCATTCCATGGCCTAAGGATCTCTCAATATTGCACATCATTATTCAAAGGCGTCATGGTTCAGAGGCATCATTCTCATATCCTGAGGACATCATTTCATGGCATGCGAATCCCTTATCTCACGATTCATGGCCCAGGACGTCACGGTCTAAGGACATCATCCTCACCATCCAAAGACAACCATCATGGTCCAAAGAGAATTTGCATCATGTTTAAATTCTCGCAATAATCCATATATATATTTGCATGCATCGTATTTTAAGTTTTGCAGGTAATCCAGGAAGTAACCGTTCTTCAAACGTGAGCAATCTTCGCTCCGGTTTCCGTTCAGAACGTTCACATCCTGCAATTGTTTCAAACGTAACCGACCACCAGTAATTTCCCACCTTTTACTCTATGACCGTTCAGATATTTTCCCTGTGATACATCCATAACGTCTCAAATTCACATTCATGACTTCGCATAAATTCATCCGATACTATCCTTCCCAAAGAATATTTTTCAAAGCATACGATCATTCCTACAACAACTCCATCGGTTTCGTTCACTGTTGGATCCAGAACAACGCATGGCCTGATTCCCGTAACACCAGAGATGTGTAGGCAACTCAGAAACCAAGGTTCGGCACCCACTTTTTAAAAATAACATCCTCCCTCACTCAATTCGGCCAAAATTGGTCATCGTTTCATTACCCGACAACTTTTTTATCATTCCCAGGTAAAGAGGGGCAGCTGTTGATATCCAATGTTGCCCTCATATTTTTCAAAATACATATATATACTTTCAAAATAGCATTTTTTGTATCATTATTTGGTTTAAAAGCCTATACAAGAATTTTCCATAATTTTTAGAGCTTTAAATTAATTTTCTTCCATTTAAATTATAAAAATATTTAGTAATTATCTCTTTAAATTATTTTGTGATGACTTAGCTACTTAAAATTATTATTTTTCACCTATAATACATGTTTCAAATATTTAATTTCATTTCATATAATTACATTAGCATTTTTAACTATTTATCTAATTTTGCAATTATGGCCTATATTCATACATAAAGGCTCTTCATTTTATATTATTTGTGTCAAAATAGCATTTTTTTTGTATTTTTATAATACAAAGTTATCATTTTAAATATTTCGGTATATAAATAATATTTTACTTTATTTATTAAGCATTTTTTAAAAATATTTTGATACATTTAGGGTATTTAAATAACAACCCAATTTTAACCTATTTTTTCGGACCCAAAACTACCCAAACCTTAGCCCAATTACTTGAAGTCCAAAACCAAACACCCCTTTAATGAACCCAAACGCGACCCGGTTCAAACGACCCGCCCAACCCCATTCTTTTATCTTGGCCGTTGATCTCACATGATCAACGATCCCTAACAAACCAACCCTTTTTAATTACCCCCTTACCCAAAACCCTAACCCATTTCCCTTTAACCCGCCACCCTCAAACACTCTCCACTCTCTTCTCCTACGAACCCTAGCCGCTGCATCTCAATCTCTCCGATCCGGCCCTAAGATGGAATCAATCACTGATTCTCTTACCTTATTAGTCTCCTCTCGCTACTGGTTGTCCATTTGTGGTGTTACCTAGGTGCTTGCCTAAACATGGCAAGTAATATCTTCCGGAATCGAACCAAAGTGGTTCAAATCTTTGATATTGAGCGCTATTTCGTCTATATACGTTCAATACTACACTGTGTGAGTCCGATTTTGTTTATATTCTACTGATTTACACTTTCCCTAAAAAACTCTGGTTTGAGATTTCCCCTTTTCCTTCACTGATTCTCGATTGCATGTGATGTTCTTCCCTTTCTTGTGCTCGACTGATGAGTTTTCCTTATTTTTCTGTTTAACCTAGTGTACTTCCTTATTTTATGTGTTAATTTCCCTAAAACTGATTCTAGTTGATTCTCGCATGCTATATTTTCCTTATTCTGTGTTTAATTTACCGTATTTCCTTATTTTTGTGTTGAATCTGCTACTATATAAACCCCTCCCCTAAATTCCCTTCAACAGACTTTGGAATCATCTAAATACAGCTATTGTTCTCACTACTCTCCTCACTCACTCACTGTTACACTCGAGCACTCTCTAAATCATTGAATGTTGGGTCGGCTGAAAGCCAAGGACATTGAACGACCTCCTCCTATGCAAGCACTGCTCGGAGCCATTCTCGAGGCTATTGTGAACTTTGAAGCATCGGAGACTTGGGTTTTTGCTTTCTGGAATGAGTTCTGTACCTCTAGCATCTGAATATGTTCTGTTTTGAGCTTCAATGCACGTCTATTTTAATATGAATCTGACTACTGTGGCTATATGTTGTTAGTTATAGAATTTCTTCATGTGTTACTTTAGATATCACTACAACTCATAGAAATTTCCAACCCCCCCCCCCCACCTTGAATGAATCCATTAAGTGATGAGTCTTGTGTTTGATTGACTATCCTTTGTGTAGTATATGGAATATTGTCTTAAAATTTGCTATAAACATGTTTCCTCGCTGTCCTGATTTTTAAGATAAACCTTCTATTCAACTATGACCTTGCTTTCTATGCTAATGTGTTTTCCCCAGTATGCTTTGGTTCATTCGCTACCTTGTCCTTTCAGTGGTTATCATAATTTGTGTTCCCTCATCATGTCTACATGCTGATTAACATGGCACTAGGATGTACTCAACTAATTTAGATCTTAAGGTCTCAACTAGTTTAATTTCATGTATGCTTGTAGACCTATTTCTTCTCCTAATTCCTTCAATATAAGGCTGTCTATGTGGTACTTTGCTATGTATACTTTGCTGAACCTATTGGCCTACCTGACTAGTTGCCCTGTATGCTCAATTTGGTGTATTACTTAATTCCTATCCCTCTATCGCTATCCACTCTCCTTGCTTGCTACTCTTCTATTCTGAATTCTTATTCTTAGCCGGCTGAAAGCCAAGGTTATATAGGTGTGTGAGCATTGCTCGGGATCCAATTGAGGCCCTTGTGAACTCTGACACACTAGGGCTTGGTCCTAGTCACTCCCTCAACCTCCAGAACTGTTCCTACTATCCTACTTCCCTGTCATGTACTATTTATTGGTTGTTCCAAGTGGTGCAACAGTTGATGTTGTGGTTAAGTAAATTGGTTTGGACTCTTCTATGAACCTTTTGGTCGTGTATTGAACGTGGCTTTTGTTGAAGGCCCGCGTATTCTATGTAAGAGATATTGAAGGCCCAACAATGCTGGGTATTTAGATATTTTATTTGTGCTTACTATAGGCCTGTTCACTGCTATGTAATAGTGCTACTTTATTCATTATTGAGCCTGTAATAATCTTTGTATGAACAATTGGGGTTGTTAGTAAAAGGGAATGGGTAGAATTTAATACCTACATACAATGGGTAGATAACATGCCTATAAGACTTGGTAATAATTTTTTCTATATGTGTCATTCACTCTCTATGCACATTGTAGAAATCATGCCATTAGGAAAAGCACACACTCATACTACTTGTCTACTAGCAAAGCATGAGCCCAAATGCTCCAATTATTCTTGCTGCTACGTGTTATTAGAAAACCTGCCCATAGGAACAAATGTCACTGTACTTCCCTTCAATTCGCTTTAGCATGTTCATTAGATACTATGCCTATAAGATTTTGATTACCTCATTTGCTATTATCTCGCACTGTCCACTAGAAACCAAGCTTATAGGATGTCAACCATCTCATATATTACTGCATCACACTGTTCACCTAGAAAACATGTCTATAGGGTTAAGTATAATAATAAAATCAGTTCCAAGTGCTAACCATTAGAGATCCTGGCTATAGGATATCACTGTTCGTCTTAATAAGGGTTAATGTTGCATCTCTCAATATGATCTATTGTGCACTTAGGCCATTGTCAATGCGTAAATAATTCTGGGCTTCTCTCCATTGTTTTTCATTACCCCTTACTGCACGAGTCACATAGACATAACAGGTTTAATAACTGAAAACCTATAATCTCAATAATCAGCGTATATAACCCTGTCTATGAGCAGCGGCCAGCCTCTGAAACTGCTTGTATGTCTTGATGCTTTATCACATAGAAATCATGTCTATAGGATTTGAGTTATTAATTCTGAACTGCTTAACACAGAATTTATCTTGTGTGCATTTGTTGCTTAAGTGCGGAGGCGAATTTGAGCCTTAACTGCCCATATGTGAAGTCCAATGTGTTTTTTGTATGTCGCCTAGTTTTGACATTTCTGAGCAGCCTAAGTGAGGTCTAGAACCATCCAAATAGAGGTCCAATACCTCATGGACCATAGGTATGGGACGGGTAGTGCACGCATAGGGTACTACCTTTAATTGAACTAGAACGCTTTTAGGTAACAACTTTAATATAGTAATCGGGTAGCAGGAGATGATAGTCTGTGCGCGCTGAATAATATGAGTAACACCCCATCTTGAGTGAGTTACGAAGTATTATTTATGTTGCACGAGGTGATCTTTTAGGCTAAAAAACTTAGGACCCCCATCTTATTTCTCCTCTGTTTGAATCAAGTCAATGTACTCTTCTATTCAAAATCTTTTATAAGAAAATTCCCAACTTTTGTGCTATCTCTCTCTCTTTGTTTATTTGACTAATCCATATAATTCAAGTTCGGCAGGGACCCACAGTTGTGGACCTCGAAGAGTGCCTAACACCTTCTCCTCGAGGTAATTTCGAGCCCTTACCTGATCTTTGGTGGCGTTGACTAGTTAAATCAGAGTCATTTGCAAATAGGTGCCCTAACACACCTTAAAAATTGTTAGGTGGCAACTCTTCTCTTTTAACAGTCATTCCTTTAAAAGAGTTGTCAATGTCGAAATCCGCTTTCGCGAGAAAAACGAGGCGCGACAAGTATGTGTTGCACTCTTTTTCCCTTCGCCTAGTTTTTGTCCCAATTGGGTTTTTCTGGCAAGATTTTTAACGAGGCAGCAACAGAAAGCATACTACAAAGAAAGTTTCAACAGTAGCAATAAGATCTATTAATAACAAGGCACACAAGCGAAAAACCACTCCGGAGCGATTAAATAATCTTTTGCTCGGTTGCAAAGTTCCCACCGGGAAGTTAAGTTTGCTATCGAACAAAGGTTACCCGACTGCTCACAAGTGCAAGCCACTAGGGGATTGTTAGATAGTCTTTGGCTCGATAGCATAAATTCCTTAGGGGAAGTGAAATTTGTTACCGAACTGAAGATTATCTGGCAATTCATTAGTGAAATCGTCGAAGGTGTAAAACTTCTAGTGTTTAAACACACATTCTTCGTATTCGAACACTGGGAGGGGGGCAGAAATGAGGATACGGCAACAATGATTGCCGCTTCGACCAGAAAACGAAACTCGAAAATATAGTTATATCATCGGGACCAGGGACTACGCATCCAGCCCCGCAGAAACAAGTTGTACAAGTTAGCCACAAGAAATGGCAATTTCTTTTTAGCACAATGAATGCCTATGTACTTTTGAAAATAGAAGGAATAAAGTAAAGTCCTTTTATATCTATCTTGTTTCATGTCTGAACGATGAACTAATTTTGTCATTTGAAAGTTAAACAAGTACATCAAATGCTAGTGCCGTAATGAACAAGAGACGTCCTCTTCAATTGCACCGTAAACATAAGAGGTCCGTCTCTTATGAAAACCCTCACGTTAAAGGGTTGATTTTGGAAGAATTTATGCCCGGAATCCAAATGCTTTCGGGGAAAATTACACCCAAAGCTTTGCACAAAAAGATGCAAAAAGTAAACTTTTGGAAATACCTAAACAAAAAAGATGCAAAAAGCAAACTTGCGCAAATACTTAAACGAAAAAGGACACAAAAACTAAACTTGCATAAATGTTTAAACGAAAGCGCGCAGAAAGGAAAACTCATGCAATACTTAAACAAAAAAGCGCTTCTATTCGCAGAAAAAGAAGTACAGATACAAAAGTGTGGAAAAGAAAATAAAAAACTAAGCTACTGTGTCTTTGAGACCCGGAGGAAGAGAAGCATCTGCGCCCCAGGAAAAGTGAATGGATTCGTTGCCGGCTCATCATCTCGGCCTTCATGATTTTGGCCCTCAGCATCACCACCTTCCGTTTCCTCTTCAGTTCCCGAGAACTCATAACCGGAACAAGAAGAATCGGTAGCATCAGGCCTGTCCGGAAGACCTCTTTTTGCAGCTAACTCCAGCTCAAGGGCCTTAGCGATTTTGGCGTCAAATCAATGACACCCTCTTTAGCCTCTTCCAAGGTTTTTCTCCTCATGCTATACATAGAATGTGTTTTCTGAACAATGAGGGAAGCTGCTCGGCGCTGAAGTTCTTCTTTAAGTTGGTCGACCTCGAAAGAAAGACTGTCCTGTGCAGATTTGGTGGCCCGGAGGATGACATTAAGGTCACGAAAAGTTGAGCTAAAGACTGTCACGAACCAATTCTATAATAGGCCGTGATAGCGCCTAACGCCGCCGCTAGGCAAGCCAATTGTGAACCGGCCGCGTGTTTTCCTCTTTTTAACAAATTTTTCCAAGTAGTTAAAATTTCCTTAAATTAAAAGAATTGGGAAATAATGAATTTAAAATAAATAACATGATAGCAACTGAGTGCAATGATAATCATAGAATAAAAACCAAAACCACAAGTCTCTAGTGTGTGCCAAGACCTGGTGTCACAAGTGTATGAGCATTCTAGTAGAATATACAAAAGAATACTATTCTACTGTGTGAAGTGAAATAGACAGAAAAATATAAGCAAAAGAAAGACTCCAGCTGCTGCAGAACGGCTCGGAAGGCAGCTCACCGTGAAGTCTCGAAGTGGTAATCAAGCGTGCGTGCCAGACTGATATCCAAATGCACTTTCCTCAAATCCTGCACATTTAAGTGCAGAAGTGTAGCGTGAGTACATAAACAACATGTACCCAGTAAGTATCTAGTCTAACCTTGAAGAAGTAGTGACGAAGGGTCTTCTTCGACATGTACTATGGCCAACAATATAATAATGTGAAATTCTAATTAAACATGATAGATATAAATGACAATAGAACTCAGAGTAAGAAATAATTAAACAATCCTTTCACCGCTAGTAAGAAACGAATTATTTCCCTCATTTAAACATGTAATTTCTCAAGCCAATAAATAAATATCAAATACAAAGGGACTTCCAAATTAGTATCACGCACGAATTATGCCGAGGATGTACGGCCCGATCCAAATGTACATATACATAACTGTGTGCACTGCCGAGGGTCGAACGACACGAACCATATATGCATCTATAAACCTGGCGAGGCGAACAACCCGCCTCCATGAGAGTAGTGGAAAAGTCACCCCGCTCACGGAATATACTTGCGACGCGGTTAAATATAAATTTCTCAAGTTAATCATAACATACCTAAATTCTTTTCAAAATAAAGAAATTCAACTTGAAACTTTTAAAATCTGTAAATCCTCAACCTTAGCCTTATTCAATACAATTAACAATCATAATCACATAACAGTGTCAACAAGGCATGGTGTAAACCTAAAACTACCCGGACATAAGCATGAATAGTAGCTACGTACGGACTCTCGTCACCTCGTGCGTACGTAGACCCCCCCCCCCCCCGCCCCCCCCCACCACACACACACAAATAGCAGCACATATTAATTAAGTTCACCTATGAGGTTAATTCCCTCTTACAAGGTTAGAATAGAGACTTACCTCGCCTCAATGCCCACTTTCCGGCCCAAGATTATGCTCAAACCCTCAATTCGGCACCAAACGGCTCGAAACTAGTCAAATATTATACAAAATGACTAATACATGTTTAAAAGTTCATATCCTAACTATCAAAGAGATTCCCAAGCCTATTTGAAGAATCCCTAAAATTCACCCCGGGGGCCACGTGCCCGGATTCCGGAAATTTTCGAAGAAAGTTGTTACCCATAACCTCATGAACTCAAATATATGATCTTTACTAAATTCCATAACAAATTTCGTGGTTAAATCTTATTTTTATAAAAAAAAATCCAGGTTTTCACCTAAACCCATGATTTTCACAAATTTATATGTTATAATCTACCTATAAACTATATATTTAACACACATTGTATAGAAATTACTTACCTCAAAGTGCTAGGTGAAATCCCCTCTCTAAGAGCTCCAAAAATCGCCCAACAATGGAATAAATGAGCCAAAATGAATGAGTCCCGTTTTTAAGAGACCACACTGCCTCCAGCGATTCCGCACCTGCCGTCGCAGGGCCGCACCTGCATCATCGCTTCTGCGAACAGAAGTCCGCTTCTGCGGAAGTGCCCAGGCAGGCTGGCTCCGCTTCTGTGGAGTGTGGGGGGCACCGGCGAATCCTGGGCCGCCCTTCCTTGGTCGCTTTTGCGAGATCGCACCTGCGGCTGGCCAAGCGCAGGTGCGATTATGACAGCAGTTGGGAGCTTGAGCTGTTGCTCCCAAGTTCTAACTTGGTCCGAGCCTCGTCCGATTAGCACCTGGGGCCCTCGAGGCCCCGCCCGAACATACCAACAAGTTTGGAATCATAAAACGGACTCGTTTGAACTCTCGGAACACACCAAACAACATTAAAAGTAAGAATCACACCCCAAACCAATTGAATCAAAAATATGAACTTCAAGTTCTTCAATTTACTCCCAATGCGCCGAAATGTACTTAAACTACTCGGAACGATACCAAATTTTTCGTGCAAGTCTTGAATGACATTATGGACCTACTCCAACTTCCAGAACTGGAATCTGAACCCGATATCAAAAGGTCCACCCTCGGTCAAACTTTCCAAAAACTTCAAATTTCTAACTTTTGCCAAATGACCCCGAAACGACCTACAGACCTCTGAATCCACTTTCGGACGCGCTCCTAAGTCCAGAATCACCATACGGAGCTAGTCCCAGGCTTGGAATTCTAAACGGACATCTACAATATAAGAATCCACTTCAAACCAAACTTATGAAATTTACTCAAAATGCCAACTTTCACAATTAGGCGCCGAAACGTTCCCGGTTCGTCCAAAATCCGATCCGAATATACGCCCAGGTTCGAAATCATCATACGAACCTACTGGAACCGTCAATCTTGATTCCGAGGTCGTTTACTCAAATATTGACCGAAGTCAAACTTAGCCTTTTAAGCCAACCTTAAGGAACCAAGTGTTCCGATTTTAACCCGAACCCTTCCAAGTTCCGAACTAACCATCCCCGCAAGTCATAAAACAATAAAAACACATACGTGAAGTCTTATTTAGGTGAACGGGGTTCTAGAAAGCAAAACGATCGGTCGGGTCGTTACAAAAACCTTGTTATGTTCCGTGATCCTCTTATACCTCTCCTCCAATCGGGCATACTTCTCCTCAGCAGCAATAATTTCTTCAGTTTTAGAGTGTAAGGCTGCCTCCAAGTTATTCAATCTTTCTGTGCATGCAACCTCACAATCGGATGCAGCAAGAATGGCATTTTGAACCTCAACCCATTTGGCCTTAGCTTCTTCAAATTGCACCCTCAACTGGCCTGTCTCTTGGCCAAGGGTCACTACATCTTGTTCACTTTCTACAATCGAGCCTCCAATACAACGGCCTCCGCAGCCTTAGCTTCCAGTTCTGAGAGGCGAGTAGCAGTTTGGTCCCGCTCGGCCAAAAGTTGCTTTCGCTCAGAGGTAAGTTCCTCTTTATATCGAATCAACCTTTGGAGGCCCTAAGAAGCAAGAAAATTGGTGTGCGGAACAAAAAATGCAAACTCAGAATATTATTGTATCAAAGATAGAAGAAATAACGAAGAAAATGAAGAATATACTGCTGCGGCATTGTGCATAGCGTTGTTCAACAAGCACTCGAGCTTGTATCTTTTCTCTATATTTTTGTTGAAGCCAAAGGCTTCAAATAGTTAGCAAGTTCCACTGGCTGGGATAACAGATTACATTTGGTAGAGACCGAGAGAGTAACACTCCTCCTCCTTTGCGGGTCTTCTAAAGGGGCGGCATAATTTTGCCCCAAGTTCCCATGAACTGAGGACTAGGGAAGGGGAACATCCTCTTCTCGGATAGATGCGGCTGGTGGAGATGATGTAGTAATTGCTGGTGGAAGAGTTGGAGAAAAAGGAGATGAAGCTGATGGCGTTGTAGGGTAAGAGCAACTGCAGCAAACGCAGTGCTGGTTGTTGGGTGCTCATCAATCGAGGACTGCAGGGACCCGGTACTCAACCTCACAGTATCGGCGCATCAACTGGGATCCATAAACGGGAGTTGGCATTATCCACCATTTCAAGCTCTCCCTAGAGCGCCGAGACATCATCCTCGGTTGGTGTAATTAACTCTACATTGAGCATTCTGTTGAGTTGGTGAAGTTCATCGTCTTCTATGTAGAGAAGCTTCCTCACCACTAGCTTTTCCATCATCATCGATAACCACGGTATCTATGGTCGGCTCGGGCACGGAACTCAATGCCATAACATCTGAAGATGATTCAGGCGCGACACTCCTTGCCCTTTTATTTTTTCCCCGGCCACGGAGGAACGTCTCTTTTTTGGTTGCTTGTTCTCCGGTCGTAGACTCTGAGAAGAAACACTTGCACCTGAAGCAGGCCTGGAGATGTCTGTTCGAGTAAACACCTCCTGAAGCAGCCTCGCCGCATCAGCAGGATTAGCCAAAACATCCTCCTCGGGGACGACAACCGAGCCCTGGGGTAGACCTGAATTCAGCAAAAAGGAAAGGGATTAATCAACTTCCTTACGTGAAAAGTAAAAACGAGATGAGTCCAATTTACCATGATTTTTGGACTTCCACCCGTATTTATGGGCCAGTTCTTTCCATGCACGGGTCTCGGGCGTAGTGACGTCTAAGATTTTCTTGATCCACTGGTCCAAGCCTTCAATCCTAGGTGGTACCCATCGAGTTACTGAAACAGGCGAAAGGAGAAAGGTCAATAATGTTATGAGAAGATCTTTTAGAATGAAAGGTTAAACGAGGAACTTACGAGTGTGGTTCGGTGATTTCAGAAAGGATGAAGCCGTTGACAGAATGATATCCTTAGTGGCAACTGCAACGAACTGTTCCATCCACCCAAAGTCGTTGTCATCATCCATGCTAGATAGCAGAGCATGGTGGCCGGGTTTGCTCAAATTTACCATTCCCCCGCCGAAGATCTTGGGGAAATAAAGGTTCATCACTTGAGCTAGGGATAGCTCTTCTCCCGTCTCCTTGCACAGGCGCCGAAGACAAACAATTGTCCTCCACACAGAAGGGCTTACTTGTGCAAAACACACCTGGTAGTGGAGGCAGAACTCCACAATGACGCGGTCAAGATCTCCACTCAAAGAAAATGCTCCCAAAGTGAAGGGATACATATAAAAATACGTAAAACCCTTCTTGGGTAAGGTTACCCGTTCCGCCAGATCAGGAGCGATAATGTCTAGATCCTGGAAATAGCAATCTTCCTTCAAAGGAGGAATGCTGGTAGGACGGATGGAAGAAGGGTCTGCCGACGGCCCATGTACGAGGGTTAGCATAAGGAAATTTCTCTTCGAAGTCTTTACTTGTGACGAGACTTCTGGGGATGATGGTGCTCACCGTAGGAGGAGCAGCCTCGTCAGCTTTGCCTTTGTTCTTTGAGGAACTGGGGTTTTTAGAAGAAGAAGTCATTTTGTATTAGAAAAAAAAGGAAAAGCTTTTCTCTTAAGAAGAAGGTTAAAGAAGGGTTGAAGACAAAGTACGAGTTGAATGAATAGAGTTTGAGAAAGTTTGAAGAATTGTGAAGTGTAAATGAAGAAGTTTGATGCGTATAAGTGAAAATATAGCCGGCTAAAATCGTGGCCATAATTACCTCGATAACCGGCAAAAGTGATGCTAAATCACGGGATGACGCGTGTTCAGGGCATTAAATGCGGAGAGACTTGCGTCTAATTAACCGTAAGAAAACTTTTCAGAGAAGGTCAGTGATATTTCCGTCAAAGAAGGTGTTTCTACCAACTTTCCGGTGACACAAAGTTGTGCCACCAGAAAGCAGGGGGACTTTCTGTATAGGGTAAAATATGTTTATATTAAATGATCGCATAAGTGATACGTGGAGCCGAAGATAGAAGACAGTTAAATCCGAAGGCAACAATCTTGTCTATTACCGAAGAAAATATACTCACAAATATGAAATAAATGCTTGCCACCCGGTAGAATTTAATGAGGAATATTCTATAGCATCAAATACACGACCCTTACAAGGAATATGACATTCACTATCTGCCGTCACACATTCTTCAATGACCATCATAACTGACATTAAAGAGGGGCTTGATCTAGGACCTTGTTCCCTAAGTGCAGCTATAAATAGTGAGCTATATTATCATTGTAAAAGACACGAATTTTCTGGCAAACACATGCTACACTATGTTCAAAGCTCAATATAATTTTATCTTCTTGTTTACTAATATCTTTGCTATTGTAACTGGAAGACCTGCTCCCAGAATTACCGTTTCTGCCATTTTATCTCTATCTCAAGGCTAAGTATCATATTTTTATCTAATTCATCTATTATTTCAGGATCAAATTAATTCACTTGTCTATAAACCACGTATAAATTCAACTGTACCATTTTACGGGTAAACACGTACAATAGACCCTTGTGGTCCTAAGCTTTCTCGGACCATACAAATAGCGAGAGCTTAGTGTACCAGATACAAAATTGATAACATGTAGTAATTGTACTAGGAGTTGACAACTATGTACAAGTGTTATACTAACAATTATAGATATGTGACTGCCGAACGATGTGGTGAGATGAATGAGATTTTCTTACTTTAATTTATTAGTTGGATTGGTGAATTCAAATATTAAATAATTAAAAAAACTATATATAAGTGATATAATAGAAAACTTTATATATTTATTGACAACAATAAATTGGCTACTCAAGGAGATATTCTTACTTTAGATCCCAACTTAAGCCAAACACAAAATAATAATTTCCCAAGTACCAAACACAGAAACACTAGTCCGCAATCTCTCTTCTCCGACGAACTATACGAACTCGCCACAAAATCTAAGAAGTAAGTCCTTTGTTTCTCACCAGATTTCCTCCTCTCTTGTTCAGATGATACAAAAAGGCCCTAAACCCTTTTCCAATTGCTTTTAGTTAGTAGAATACGAGAGATGTTTGAATGTCTGACATTGCTACATTGTTTTAATAGCTAGCTAAGTTGAAGTAATATAGGAGGTATTAATAACAGTAAAAACAATGAATGACTTGACACCCTAACTTGTGCTTACCGTCGCAGAAATATTGTTTGGCATACTTAACTAGGGGTGTACATGTTAAAATAGCACGGTATAACTAGTTTTCGGACTGATCATTCAAAAATAGCCAGCGTTTACCAAGTCAATGAAAAATAGCTACTATTTTGCTGCAACAGAGACCGGCCCAGCATAATATACTGGAGTTCGGTGCACCTGTGTATGAACTCCAGCATATTATGCTGCACCGGTATACTTTGCTGGCTCCGGTATAATATATTGGAGACTGGAGCAGCGGTGCTCCAAACTCCAGTATATTATGCTGGACCGGTATACTTGCTGGAACTCCAGTATATTATGCTGGAGTTCTAGTGTACTTATGCTGGAACTCCATCATATTATGCTGGAGTTCCAGCATACTTATCCTGGAACTCCAGTATAATATGCTGGAGTTCAAGTATACTTATGGTGGAACTCCAGCATAATATACTGGCGTATTTTTCGGGTTTTGAACAGTGTTTTCGTTCAGATTTATCTTTACATGAAAAGTGGCTAAATTTCGATTACTTTTGAAACTGGGCTATTTTTGAACGATCAGTTGTAAATCTGGCTATTTTTGAATTTCACCCGTGTACATGTGCCGGGTTGGTTCGGATTTTTCAATTACCAAACCAAACCAATTGCCTCGGATTTTTAAATTTATAAATCATATCGAACCAACAAAAGTCGGGTTTTTCAATCACGATTTTTCTCGGGTTTTTTCGGTTTTCTCGGATTTTTCGTGTTTTTTTTCCAACCAAATCTTCATAGCATAAAATTTATAATTTGTGCTCTAATATTTCTTAGGTCCTAGTTGGATAAAAATATATAAGATGTTACCCAATAAAATAACATAAAATAATGTGAGATGAGTCATGATTATAGTAAAATACTCAACAAATCGCATAAGATAAATATTGCTAATTAATAAGCCATAATGCAAATAAACATAATCTAAAAGTACTAAGTCATGTTAAAATAAGTACGACTAATAAGTACTAAGTATTAATTACATGATTAAATAATATTAAAAGTGAGTTATGCATTCACTATCTAAATCAATGCAAAACTAAAAAAAAAAATATTCAATACTATTGCCATTTCTAGTATTGAATTGAATTTTTTTTGCTACCATTAGTATTAATTTGATTTGATTTTGCTTTGGGCTTTATTTGAGTTACTAACTTTTATGGGCTATAAAACATATTTGACCTTTCAAAAGTTCTATGTCCAAGCTTGAAATAATAAATTAAAAGAGAGAACTATTAAAGAGTTTAAATTATATTTAAAATTTACATTACAATAATTATTTTTTTGTATAGAATAATTTTAAAACTTGTATACATGTAATGTCGGGTTGGTTTTAGTTTCGGTTTGACTTTTTTTAGTTAAAACCAAACCAAAGCAATTATGGTCGGGTTTTTTTTCTAACACCAAACAAAATCAAACCAAACCATAGTCGGATTTTTTTCTCGGTTTGACTCGGATTATCGGTTTGGTGCGGTTTGCGGTTTGCTTTGTACACCAATACTTTTAACCGATCAAAACAGAATCCTCTCTAATCTTATTTTTCTAATACCATATGAAGTACTTAGTATCTTACAAGGAGTTCAAGATTTGTTCATGTTTTTATACATCAATGGAGTCAGACATACGTAAAAGAAAGGTGTAGAAATGAATAATCAAAGAGAGTTTTCAACCTTAAGTTCTGGTAGAAAGACATCCATTTGTATTCCAGTCTTATAAAGAACAAGTGTTGTTTATTCTTATTTGTTGCAGCTCTGTGAAAGTCTGCACTTGTCTGTTAGTTGGAGGGTTTCAATTTAGCTGATGTTCATCAGTTGGCACCGTTTTAGATAGAGTATTGTAACTTTCCTTTTGTCTTCAACAGGTTGGCTGAACAGAACCAAAGAAACCATAAAAAATAAACTAATCACTTTGAGCATACAGAACCAAATATAACAGAAAATTATTTGTCGATAAAATACACTTCAGTTTATACTTTGAACTATGAACACAACTTCAAAGCACACAAATCACGACAATCCTCCATTTTTTATATTTATTGTGGAGTGGACACTTCTCTGAAAGTAATCAAATTGGGTAAAAAAAACAAACAAGCATTTGAACCCTCTTTCTCCGGCGAACTTCTCGATCTTTTTGTTATGGATCCTGAAATTGTATCTTCGAGCTAGTTTTCTTATAATTGCAAATATTTTAATAGATGTCTTGATTAACATAATGTTGTGCTTGCTATTGTTTGGGTCAAAATCACAACGAGGATTAAGTCGTGTAGAGTTGGGTGAGGAGAGTGATTTGAAAATCGTTAAGTGTGGCGTTGTCGTGGTCGATCAGTAACCTCATGCGTCGAGTAGCTCGACAACTGGTCATGGTCGAGGTCGAGCAGCAGAGCCACAAATAACGGCTAGTTTATACAAGGGTCCACAAAAGGGAATATTCCAGTGAATATTCTCTCTGTTTGTGCTTTAGGGTTCCTAGGGAATTTCCCATATAAATAGAAAGAAAGAGGGGGGGAAAAGGGGGAGATTCGATATGAGGGTCAGCAGTCTCAGCAGCCTACAGTGCAGTATTCTGATCAGTTGCCCTACAGTGCACCACTAGATCCTATCAGTGCACCTCCGCTCCAGAGATTTCAGGGTGGTTATCCAGGCCATCAGGGTCAGCAGTCTCAGCAGCCTAAGTTTTGCTATACTTGCGGCGATACGAGGCATATTGATAGGTTTTGCCCTCGAGCCTCGAGCAGTTCTCAGCACCAGGGTTCTCATGCTATGGTTCCAGCACCGGGTGTTCCACCGCCCGCTCAGCCAGCTAGAGGTAGAGGTAGAGGTGTTAGAGGTGGAGGTCAGGCCGCGAGAGGTGGAGGCCAGGCAGCTAGAGGTGGAGGCCAGCCAGTAGGAGGCCGTCCTAGGGATGCAGTTCAGAGTGGTGGGGCCCAGCCCCGATGTTATGCTATGCCAGGCAGATATGAGGCTGAGGCCTCCGATGTAGTTATCACAGGTACGGTGTCAGTGTGCAGTAGAGATGCCTCAGTTCCATTTGATCCAGGGCCCCTTATCTGGTTGTGCCTCGTGATTCTTTGAGTGCTCCTATATATGTGTCTACACCGGTGGATGATTCTATTGTGGTAGATCGTGTTTATCGTGCTTGCATGGTTGTTATTGGGGGTCTTGAGACCCATGTAGATCTCCTACTTCTCGATATGGTAGGTTTCGATGTCATTCTGGGATGGATTGGTTATCCCCTTATCATGCTATATTGGACTGTCATGGCAAGACCGTGACCTTTGTACTACCGGGGTTGCCTCGTTTGGAGTGGAGAGGGATTCTTGGTCATTCTACCAGCAGGGTTATCTCATATATCAAGGCTCGGCGTATGGTTGATAAGGGATGTTTGGCCTATTTGGCATATGTTCGTGATTCTAGTGCTGAGGTTCCCTCTATGGATTCTGTGCCCGTTGTTCATGAGTGTCCAGAGGTTTTTCTTTTAGACCTGCCAGGGATGCCACCTGACAAGGACATTGACATTTGCATTGATTTGGCTCCGGGCACTCAGCCCATTTCTATTCCGCCATATCGTATGGCCCCGCCAAAAGTTCAAAGAACTAAAAGAGCAGTTACAGGACTTGCTAGATAAAGGCTTTATTAGACCGAGTGTCTCGCCTTTGGGTGCTCCGATGTTGTTTGTTAAGAAGAAAGATGGGTCGATGAGGATGTGTATAGATTACGGGTAGTTGAACAAGGTCACAATCAAGAATAAGTATCCATTGCCGAGGATTGATGATTTATTTGACCAACTTCAGGGTGCCCAAGTGTTTTCTAAGATTGACTTGAGATCTGGCTACCATCAGTTGAGGATTAGGGCATCCGATGTCCCTAAGATAGCTTTCCGCACTCGGTACAGGCATTATGAGTTCTTGGTGATGTCATTCGGGTTGATAAATGCCCCAGCAGCTTTCATGGATTTGATGAACCGAGTGTTCAAGCCTTATTTGGATTCCTTCGTGATTGTCTTCATTGACGATATTTTGATCTATTCCCGCAGCCGGGAGGAGCACGAGCAGCATCTTCGAGTCGTTCTTCAAACTCTGAGGGACAGTCAGTTGTATGCCAAGTTTTCGAAGTGCGAGTTTTGATTGAGTTCAGTTGCATTCTTAGGCCACGTTGTATCAGCAGAGGGTATTCAGGTGGATCCGAAGAAGATAGAGGCAATCAAGAACTGGCCTCGACCCACATCAGCTATAGAGATTCGGAGTTTCTTGGGTTTGGCGGGTTATTACCTTCGGTTTGTGGAGGGGTTTTCATCTATTGCAGCCCCGATTGACCTAGAAGGGTGCACAGTTCAGTTGGTCGGACGAGTGTGAGGCGAGCTTTCAGAAGCTCATGACAGCTTTGACTACGGCGTCGGCGTTGGTATTGCCTACGGGTTCAGGGCCTTATACAGTATATTGTGATGCATCGCGTATTGGACTTAGTGCGGTGTTGATGCAGAATGGCAGGATTATTGCATATGCCTTGCGACAGTTGTAGATCCACGAGAAGAATTATCCAATTCATGATTTGGAGTTAGCAGCCATTATTCACGCGCTGAAGATTTGGAGGCATTATTTATATGGCGTGTCGTGAGGTGTTCACGGATCACAAGAGTTTGCAATACTTGTTCAAGCAGAAGGAGCTATATTTGAGGTAGAGGAGGTGGTTAGAGCTGTTGAAAGACTATGATATCACCATCTTGCATCATCCGGGAAAGGCCAATGTAGTGGCCGATGCATCGAGTAGGAAGTCAGCCAGTATGGGCAGCCTTGCGTATATTCCAGTAGGTGAGAGGCCGCTTGCTTTGGATGTTTAGGCTTTAGCCAATCAATTCGTGAGGTTGGATGTTTCTGAGCCGTGTGCTAGCTTGCATAGTCGCTCGTTCTTCATTATTTGAGCGTATCCGTGATCGGCAGTGTGATGATCCTCATTTGCTTGTCCTTAGAGACACAGTGCGGCACGGAGGTGCCAAGCAGGTTACAGTTGGAGATGATGGAGTTTTGAGGATGCAAGGTCGTATTTGTGTGCCTAATGTGGATGGACTTCGTGAGTTAATTCTAGAGGAGGACCATAGTTCCCGGTATTCTATTCACCGGGGCGCCGCTAAGATGTATCAGGACTTGCGGCAACATTATTAGTAGAGGAGAATGAAGAAGGACATTGTTGCCGATGTAGCTTGGTGTTTGAATTGTCAGTAGGTAAAGTACGAGCATTAGAGACCTAGTGGTTTGTTCCAGAAGATTGAGATTCCTGAGTGGAAGTGGGAGCGTATCACTATGGACTTCGTTGTTGGACTCCCACGGACTATGAGGAAGTTCGATGCAGTATGGGTTATGGTTGATAGGATGACCAAGTCAGCGCTTTTCATTCCTGTGGTAGTTTGCTATTCCTCGGAGCGATTGATTGAGATCCACATCCGGGAGATTGTTCGTCTTCATGGCGTGCCCATGTCTATCATTTCTGACCGGGGTACGCAGTTTACCTTGCGTTTCTGGAGGGCAGTTCAGCGTGAGTTGGGCACACGGGTCGAGTTGAGCACATTATTTCATCCCCAGACGGACGGACAGTCCGAGCGTA
The DNA here is from genome assembly GCF_001879085.1 of Nicotiana attenuata. Lineage (NCBI taxonomy): Eukaryota > Viridiplantae > Streptophyta > Magnoliopsida > Solanales > Solanaceae > Nicotiana > Nicotiana attenuata. Next base: position 49,433,588 of record NC_031990.1, on the reverse strand, counting down.
CTATTCAAATTTTGGAGGATATGCTCCGAGCATGTGTTATTGATTTTGGAGGTTCTTGGGATCAGTTCTTGCCATTAGCAGAGTTCGCCTACAACAACAGCTACCAGTCGAGCATTCAGATGGCCCCCTATGAGGCATTATATGGTAGGCGGTGTCGGTCGCCGGTTCGGTGGTTTGAGCCGGGAGAGGCTCAGTTGTTCGGTACAGATCTAGTTCAGGATGCCTTGGATAAGGTGAAGATCATTCAGGATAGGCTTCGTATAGCTCAGTCCAGGTAGAAGAGTTATGCCGACCGCAAGGTTCGTGATGTGGCATT
>NC_031990.1:49427606-49431083 GCF_001879085.1 Nicotiana attenuata | reverse complement strand
GGTTAGTCCACGGCCGTCAAGGTCAGTTTAGGGTCGACCAGCTTAGCAGCCAATGTCTTGCTATACTTGCGGTGATACGAGGCACATTGCAGGTTTGGCCCTCGAGCCTCGATCAGTTCTCAGCACCAGAGTTCTCGTGCAATGGTTCCAGCACCGGGTGTTCCACCGCCCGCTCAGCCCGCTAGAGGTAGACGTAGAGGTGTTAGAGGTGGAGGTCAGGCCGCTAGAGGTAGAGGCCAGGCAGCTAGAGGTGGAGGCTAGCCAGCAGGAGGCCGTCCTAGGGATGCAGTTCAGAGTGGTGGGGCCAGCCCCGATGCTATGCTATGCCAGGCAGACCTGAGACTAAGGCCTCTGATGCAGTTATCACAGGTACGGTTTCAGTGTGCAGTACAGATGCCTCAGTTCTATTTTATCCAAGGTCCACATATTCTTATGTATCGTCTTATCTTTCCCCTTATCTGGTTATGCCTCGTGATTCATTGAGTGCTCCTGTATATGTGTCTACACCGGTGGGTGACTCTATTGTGGTAGATCGTATTTATCGTGCTTTCATGGTTGTTATTGGGGTCTTGAGACCCATGTAGATCTCCTACTTCTCGATATGGTGGATTTCGATGTCATTCTGGGGATGGATTGGTTATCCCCTTATCATGTTACATTGGACTGTCATGCCAAGATCGTGACCTTAGCACTACCGGGGTTGCCTCGTTTGGAGTGGAGAGCAACTCCTGGTCATTCTACCAGTAGGGTTATCTCATATATGAAGGCTCGGCGTATGGTTGATAAGGGATGTTTGGCCTATTTAGCGTATGTTCGTGATTCTAGTGCTGAGGTTCCTTCTATGGATTCTATGCCCGTTGTTCGTGATTTTCCAGAGGTATTTTCTTCAAACCTGCCGGGGATGCCACCCGATAGGGACATTGACTTTTGCATTGATTTGGCTCCGGGCACTCAGCCCATTTCTATTCCGCCATATCGCATGGCCCCGCCAGAGTTGAAAGAATTAAAAGAACAGTTGCAGGACTTGCTGGATAAAGGCTTTATNGAGCAGCAGCACCAGCGGCGGAGCCTCAGGTAGAGTTTGATGATGAGGTTCCAGCCCAGACAGTTCCGGTGGGCCCAGATCAGGTCCCAGAGGGGTTACTTCCTGTAGCACCAGCCATCTCTCAGGCTGGGGGAGGAGCACAGACGCCCGCTACCCGCACTCCGGAGCATATGGCTCCCCAGTTTTAGACTCCAGCAGCTCAGCCAGTTGGAGCGGTTCAGCCGGGTGTAGTAGCTCAGACCGGTGATGGAGCAGCTATGTCTACCGATGCTTTGTGGAGATTGGACAGGTTCACCAAGCTGTTCACTACTACTTATGGTGGTACATCTTCAGAGGATCCCCAGGATTACTTAGACAGCTGTCATAAGGTTCTTCGAAACATGGGGATAGCGGAGACCAATGGGGTCGACTTTGCTGCTTTCCGTCTGTTAGGTTCCGCCAAGAAATGGTGGGGAGATTATTGTTTGGCCAAACCAGTTGGATCACCAGCTCTCACTTGGGACCAGTTCTCGCAGCTATTTCTCGAGAAGTTTCTTCCCATCACTCAGAGAAAGGAGTATCGCAGGCGATTCGAGCCTCTCAAGTAGAGTTCTATGACTTTCACCCACTGTGAGACGAGGTTTATTGATTTGGCTCGTCATGCTCTTCTGATACTCCCCACCGAGAGAGAGAGGGCGAGGAGGTTTATTGAGGGACTCGCTCAGCCTATTTGACTGCAGATGGCTAAGGAGACAGGTAGCGAGATTTCTTTCCAGGATGCGGCCAATGTGGCCAGGCGGGTTGAGATGGTTTTAGCTCAGGGGAGCGTCCAGGGGTCTGATAAGAGGCCTCGTCATTCTGGCAGATTTAGTGGTGCCTCGTCGGGAAGCAGGGATTCTATTGGTAGAGGCCATCGTCCTAGGCTGTTTCAGTCAGCACTTCAGGTTTCTCACGGTGCTCCAGGTGGCCGTGGTTCTCATATGCAGTATTCTGATCAGTTGCCCTATAGTGCACCACCAGCTCCTATCAGTGCACCTCCGCTCCAGAGTTTTCAGGGTGGTTATCCAGGCCGTCAGGGTCAGTAGTCTCAGCAGTCAAAAACTTGCTATACTTTTGGCGATACGAGGCACATTGCTAGGTTTTGCCCTCGAGCCTCGAGCAGTTATCAACACCAGGGTTCTCGTGCTATGGTTCCAGCACCGGTGTTCCACCGCTCGCTCAGCCAGCTAGAGGTAGGAGTAGAGGTGTTAGAGGTGGAGGTTAGGCTGCGAGAGGTGGAGGCTAGGCAGCTAGAGATAGAGGCTAGCCAACAGGAGGTCGTCCTAGGGATGCAGTTCAAAGTGGTGGGGCCCAGTCCCAATGTTATGCTATGCTAGGCAGACCTGAGGCTGAGGCCTCTGATGCAGTTATCACAGGTACGGTTTCAGTATGCTGTAAAGATGCCTCAGTTCTATTTGATCCAGGGACCCTTATATGGTTTTGCCTCGTGATTCTTTGAGTGCTACTGTATATGTGTCTACACCTGTGGGTGATTCTATTGTGGTAGATCGTGTTTATCGTGCTTGCGTGGTTGTTATTGGGGCTCTTGGGACCCATGTAGATCTCCTACTTCTCGATATGGTAGATTTCGATATCATTCTGGGATGGATTGGTTATCCCCTTATCATGCTATATTGGACTATCATGGCAAGACCGTGACCTTAGCACTACCGGGGTTGCCTCGTTTGGAGTGGAGAGGGACTCCTGGTCATTCTACCAGCAGGGTCATCTCATATATGAAGGCTCGGCGTATGGTTGATAAGGGATGTTTGGCCTATTCGGCGTATGTTCGTGATTCTAGTGCTGAGGTTCCCTCTATGGATTCTGTGCCCGTTGTTCGTGAGTTTCCAGAGGTTTTTCCTTCAGACCTGCCAGGGATGCCACCTGACAGGGACATTGACTTTTGCATTGATTTGGCTCTGGGCACTCAGCCCAATTCTATTCCGCCATATCGTATGGCCCCGCCAGAGTTGAAAGAACTAAAAGAGTAGTTGCAGGATGCAAGGTCGTATTTGTGTGCCTAATGTGGATGGACTTCGTGAGTTAATTCTAGAGGAGGACCATAGTTCCCGGTATTCTATTCACCCGGGTGCCGCTAAGATGTATCAGGACTTGCGGCAACATTATTAGTAGAGGAGAATGAAGAAGGACATTGTTGCCGATGTAGCTCGGTGTTTGAATTGTCAGTAGGTAAAGTACGAGCATTAGAGACCTAGTGGTTTGTTCCAGAAGATTGAGATTCCTGAGTGGAAGTGGGAACGTATCACTATGGACTTCGTTGTTGGACTCCCACGGACTATGAGGAAGTTCGATGCAGTATGGGTTATGGTTGATAGGCTGACCAAGTCAGCGCTTTTCATTCCTGTGGTGTTTGCTTTCGTCGGAGCGGTTTGGCTGAGATCTACATTCCGGGG
>NC_031990.1:49422302-49426155 GCF_001879085.1 Nicotiana attenuata | reverse complement strand
TGACCTTAAAAATTAATTTAAGTTGACTTCAGTCAACATTTTGGGTAAACGGACTCCGACCCGTGATTTGACTGTCCCAGAGGGTCCGTAGAAAAATATGGGACTTGGGCGTATGCCCGGAATTGAATTCCGAGGTCGCAAGCCCGAGAAATGAATTTTTGAAGAAAATTGTTTAACTGAAATTTTAAGAGTTTTTGGAAATTTAAAAGTGTTTGAATTTGATGGTATCGGGCCCGTATTTTGGTTCCGGAGCCCGGTACAGGTCTTATATGGTATTTAAGTTGTGCCTGTAAAATTTGGTAAGAAACGGACTTCATATGACGTGAATCGGACCCTCGGTTGTGAAATTTGAAACTTAAGAGTTCTTGAGATTTTTCTTTGATTTTGATGCTAAACTCGTAGTTCGAGGTGTTATTTTGGCGATTTGACCGCGCGAGCAAGTCTGTATGATATTTTTAGGTTAGTGTGCATGTTTGGTTTGAAGCCCCGAGGGCTCGGGTGGGTTTTGGATAGGCTACGGAGTGAAATTAGACTTAGGAAAACTACTGGTGTGTTGCAGGTCTGCAGGTTTCGCAATTGCGAAGCCTGGCTCGCAAATGCGAGCTCGCATTTGCGAAGAAACATCGCAATTGCGAAGATGGGCTGGGCAGGGAGACCTTCGCATTTGCGAAGCTCAATGTCGCAAATGCGACTTCAGCAGGGACCGCAATTGCGAACGGTAGTTCGCATTTACGAAGAAAGCAGGGCAGGTCTACCTTCGCATTTGTGAAGCCTGGGCCGCAATTGCGAGTTTGCATTTGTGAACCTGACATCGCAAATGTGATAGTTGCACCTGTGCAAATTATAACTTAGACGAAATTTCTTCATTTTTCAAACTCTCTCAAAACCTAAACTCTCTTGGGCGATTTTTCAAAGGCAAGTTCTTCTCCAAATTATTATTCAGTCATTTCTAACTCATTTTCTTCAATCTATAACATCTTTTTACATGATTTCAATTCAAAATCAAGGGTTTTTCATGGGAAATTGGGTGATTTTGGGTAGAACTTAGGATTTTCAAATTTTGGGGATTTGGACCTCGATTTGAGGTCCGATTTCAAAAAAATGTATATTTGAGTTCGTGGTGAATGGGTAATCGTGTTTTGGTAGAACCTCGGGTTTTGACGAAGCGGGCCCGGGGTCGATTTTTGACTTTTTGGGGAAATTGATAGAAAACCATAATTTAGCATTGGGATTGAATTCTTTAGCATTTATTGATGTTGTTAAATTAATTTGGGTTAGATACAAGTAAATTGAAGGCGAATTCTAAAGGAAAAGCGGTGTTTGAGGCTTGAGTTGCCCGTGGAAGTTCGAGGTAAGTGTTTGGTCTAACCTTAGCTTGAGGGAATAGGTGTTGTGCCTTATTTGCTAAGTTCTAGTGTAGTGTACGACGTATAGGTATGGTGACGAGTATCTATATGTTGGTGTCAAGCATGCCCGTGGGTCTTAAATTGTGATCGTTGTGTTTCTTAATAAGTACTACGTATGCCTAAATTGTTGATTATCCATGTTGAGTAAGATTTATGATTTTCTTCTTTGTATTTGGTTATTGTTGAGCATTAGCTCTAGTTGAGGTTCAATTGTGAAGCTGATTATTGGTACAAGTTTGTTTATAGCTGATTCCCTTGCCGGGACGTACTTAATTCTTATTGTTGATTCCCTTGTCGGGACGTACTTAATTCTTATTATTTGATTCCCTTGCCGGGACGTATTTATACTTATTGTTGATTCCCTTGCCGGGATATTGTTGTTACTATTGTTTGGGTGAGGAAAGAGTGATAAAGCACGACGGGTGATGCCGTGCACATTCATACTTATGCATATGGTGAGGAAAGAGTGATAAAGCACGAAGGGTGATGCCGTGTACATTTACATCGATATTGATGCATATGGTGAGGAAGAGTGATAAAGCACGAAGGGTGATGCCGTGCACATTTGTAATATTTATATGGTGAGGAAGAGAGATAAAGCAAGAAGGGTGATGCCATGCACATTTTCATTACTTGATTTCATTGGTGAGGATTGAGAGTAAAAGCACGAAGGGTGATGCCGTGCACTTATTGGTTGTTTGTTATGATTTCTTGTTGTTTTCGGTTCAAGTACCTTAATTGTCTTATTCCACTATTACTGTCATTCCTTATGTTGGTATTTCCCCCATAGCATGTTATCCCTCCCCCGTTTCTTTTGAATTGCTTCTTTTACTGTTATTCTGCTAGATACTGTGTAACTGCAGGTTAATTATTTGTTGTATCCTATCCTCGTCACTACTTCGCCGAGGTTAGGCTCCACACTTACCAGCACATGGGGTCGGTTGTGCTGATACTACACTCTGCACTCTTTTGTGCAGATCCCGTTACTGGAGCATACGGACCTTAGCTAGGGGTTGCTGCCTTCAATTCATCGGAGACCCGAGGTAGTCCTGCAGGCGTCCGCAGGCCTTGGCGTCCCCTTCCTATCTAGTTTCTTTTTGTTCTTTTCTATTTCAGAGACAGACATGTATTTATTTTGTTCAGACCCTGTTTGTAGTATTCTTAGATATTCCGTGAGATTGTGACACCAGCTCTGGGTGGTTTATGTTTATGGATTCATATTGGTATTAGTTAAATTATTAAATTTCGTTCTTCCGCATTATCATTTCCACTGTTTATAATATGTTAACTTGCGCTTGTTAAGAGGTTAAAAATGAAAAGGGTAAATTAATCGAAATAGTTGGTTTTCCTAGCGTTCACTAGTAGGCACCATCACGACTCCCGAGGGTGGAAAATCCAGGTCGTGACATTGCAGTAGGAAAAGGAACAGTAACTCAGCAAATAACAACTCCGTAAGTCCTATTTTTTAAAAATAGGGCAAAGATCACTTTTAGCCTGCGATATAAATTGGTAGCCAAAAAAATATATAAAATTTGTATATTTATTTGTATATAACATACACTATATATATATATATATATATATATATATATATATATATATATATATATATATATATATATATATATATATATATTGAAAACAGCTATACAGTGTTATTTTCCCTTAAAAGGACAAATATGTGACGTTTTCTTTCTTAATTCTTAAAAAAATTTATATTTAAAACTCTCTAATTCTAAGACTTTTCCCCCTTTAAAGAATATTTCCAGTTTCGTTTCATATGCATTATTTTTTACTGGGTAAAGAATTTATAAAATACTAATAATTCTTGACACGTATGAAAAAACAACCTTAAAACTTGTAGTTTTAAATATGCACGACGTTCTTATGCCTAAAACAATATGTCATTAAAGGGAAACTGTAAAATTTAAAGTTAAAAAGTTTACAAATATAAAATATGTTATCTTTTTATAAGGAACTAAAATAGAGAGTGTCACATAAAACGAATTAAACTCAAGGTATTAGATATTAGAAACATTTTTCATATTCTATGTACATGTAACTTATATAATTACTGTTATAAATAGAATTTTATTTATGGTGAATGTCTATATTTAGAGAGATTCTAGGGTTTATTACTTGGTGGCTAAGTCAACCTCTCCCTATAAATAGAGGGTTCTATTCTATTGTAATTCATCCCAAATCAATAAGAATTCTCTCTCCCTACTTTTCTTTGCAATACTTTTCTTCTTCTTTTATTATTTTATAACACGTTATCAGCACGAGACTCTAACCAATTGAGTAGAAGCTTTGGGATTGAGCATAATGATTGTCAATTATTCCATGAACTTCCTTCATGATTAAATTCTGGATTTAAGGTAAGTATTTTACCGTATTTTTCTCTTTTATTCTATACTTTGATTTTATATACAAGTCAAGACAACAAA
>NC_031990.1:49370246-49422282 GCF_001879085.1 Nicotiana attenuata | reverse complement strand
GACCGTCGTCACGGGAGTTACCGCCCGTTTTTCCCCGTTTATGCTTCTATATGTTTCATTATATGTGTTTGGAGAATTTGAAGTAATTCGGATAGAGTTCGGTTAGAAATGAGAAAGTAAGTCTCTTTATGAGAAGGATTGTTTGGAAAAGTCAACCGAATGTTGACTTATGGGTTAGAAGGCTCGGAATGGATTTCCGATGATTCGACCAGTTTCGGGAGATGATTTGTGACTTAGGAGCGCAATCGGAATTGAATTTGGAGGTCCGGTGTAGAATTAGGCTTGAATTGGCTAAGGTTGGATTTTGGCGAATTCCGGATGGTAGGTGAGATCTTGATCCGAGGGTCAGAATGGAATTCCGACCTTTGCAGTAGCTCCGTTAGGTGATTTTGGATATGCGTGCAAAGTTTCAGATCATTCGGAGGTGTTTAGGTCGGGTTTTTGATCAAATGCAAGTTTCGGAAGTTTTAGTTTAACTTAGGCTTGAATCCGTGGTAATTCGATGATTTTGGTGTTTATGATAGTGTTTTTATGTTACGAGCAAGTTTGAATGGAGTAATAGAACATATCTGTGCATTTGGTTGAGGTCCCGAGGGCCTCGGGGTGAATTCGGGTGGTTAAACGAGAGTTTTGAGGTGTATTGCAGGTCAGATTTTTGCTGTCATCTGGTGTCTCCGCTTCTGCGGAAATGGACCGCAGAAGTGGGTACGTGGTCGCAAAAGCGGTCGTTGGCCGGCTAGGGAAAATTCCGCAGAAGCGGAAGGTGGCTCGCACCAGCGGGTCCGCATAAGCGGACACTGTACCACAGAAGCGGTTTTGAGGGAACCGCAGAAGCGGACTTCGCGTCGCATAAGCGAAGTCCGGGTTTCTAAGTAAAGACCGCAAAAGCGGAAATGTGGCCGCAGAAGCGGTCCCGCATAAGCGAAAGCGGGACCACAGAAGCGAAAATTGGACTGGGCGACAGAAGGGTTTTAAAATAATATTTCATCCTCGACCCTTTCATATTTTTCCTCCATTTTTGACGTTCTTCAGAGCTTTGAACAAGGAAATTCGAGGGTTTTGACTGAGAATCACTTGGAGGTAAGTCTCTTGGCCTAATTACTCGAGTTTATGGTACATTTATCATAGAAATCAGTATAATTTCATCAAAAACGGGTCAAGTTAGGGCTTGGAAAGCTGTGATGTAAAAATAGAATTTGGAGAGTCAAACGAGCTCCGATTTTGGTAAACTTTATATGTACGGACTCGTGGCGAGACGAGGAATCCGTTGGTGTAATTTTCGGAATTTTTCGAGAAGTGGGCCCGGGGCTCGGGTTTCGCCAACTTCGTGAATTTTAGTACTTTTCGAGTATTTTTGATTGGGTTATGTTTTTTTGACCCATATTTATGTATCCGCTGTGATTTTGACTAGATTCGACGCGCGAGGAGGTCGATACAAAGGGAAAAGGCATTGCGGACCAGTCTACGGCCGGTTAGAGGTGAGTAGTTGGTGTATATGATTGCCTGAGGGTTTGAATCCCCGGCTTATCACATTGTGACGCTATTGTAGGGCGTGACTCGCACCCCATGGCAGGTGCGGGATTGGTTATGACTAGGGATTGTGACTTGGTCCATTCCGAACAAGAATGTTTCTATATTGGCGACTGATACGTACCCTGTATTGAATATATCTGGGCTTATTGCCACGTTTGGGGCCTTGTGCCGATCTGTAGCATCCTCAGAGGATGGATATCTCTGTGATAGCATGCTTTGTATAATCATTGATCTCAGTCCTATGTTTAATCACTGTTATGAAATGCTAAGTCACTTTTCCTGAAGTTAAATATCTAAAGTATATTCTTCTTAATAAATTGGAAATGGGAAATCAATTGAATCTGTTACGTGACTCATGTGCATATTGTGGACTGAGTATGGATCGGGCTGCACGCCACAGCGAATGGTATGATTATATTGCGCTTGGGCTGAAGGAGCCCCTCCGGAGTCTGTACACACCCCCAGTGAGCGCCGTCGACGTTAAATGGATCGGGCTACGCACCGTAGCGGTCATGTGCATTGCATTGCATCCTTACATTATACTTGACTGATATATTTGAAGTTGTTTTGCTGTTGGTTCGTAGTTAGGTGTTGGACTGTTAGTTTTAGCTTTACTCCGTGGCATTTCGTGGATTTCTTATCTTTAGACATTTTATATGCTTATTACTCACTGAGTTGGTAGTACTCACCCCTACTCCCTACACCTTGTGTGCAGATTCAGGTACTTCAGGAGCTTAGTTGAGCTAGCCGCTGGTTTCCAGAGTTCCAGGAGTGGTCGAGGTAGCTGCTATGACGTCCGCAGGACCCGACTCCTCCCTTATCCCTTTTTTATTTCCGTACTTTAGAACATACTTATTTTGAGGATTCTTGACTCTGTATTAGTTAGAGGCTCTAGACTCATGACCCCAGGTCTTTGGGAGTTACAGTTTATGTCAGTATTTCGTATTGTTTTAATTGAGTATTTCAACTATGAGTATTAATATTTGATTTTAAGTATCTGATTAATTGGTTTTGAGCTCTGTGCTCGGGTTGAGAGAGTAAATGGTCGGGCTTGCCTAGCATTAGTGTTGGGCGCCATCACGACCGGGTTTGGGGTCGTGACAGTTTCATATGAAAGACATGTAGTTTTGAACATGTAGTTCAAACACTTGAAAGTATAAAGTCAATGGTATGTGCAATCAGTTTTCGATATCTTATATGTCTAGCATGACATGAAAACTTGATATGCTTCTAAAGTCTATTATATGGCTTATATGACTTAACAATCCCTGAAGGATTTAAATTGCTTAAAGCATATAGAATTCATGATCTTGAAGTACCACATCCTCATTGCAATTTGTGCATATATGTATCTTGCTATAATTATATGCATGATAATATGATAGCAAGAGTTTTCACCTCTATGTGAAGATATTGAACTGACGATTACAAGATCATATGAAGACAATTCATCTCTATCAAGGATGATGATTTCAAGGTGAAACAAATTCGTTCAAGTTAATATGGCTGATTTGTTTATCAAATATCCACCAACAATCTTTGAAGATGGTGCACAAGATTGGAATGCAAATGCTTAAGGATGTGAAGTGATGCTCTCATGAGGGGGAGTTAATACGCGTTGTACTCTTTTTCCCTTATAAGGTTTTGTCCCACTGGGTTTTCCTTGCAAGGTTTTTAATGAGGCAACCAAAAGGCGTATTGTAGATATGTGTACTCTTTTTCCTTCCCTAGAATTTTTTCCCATTGGGTTTTATTTTAGTTAAGGTTTTAACGAGGCACATTATCTGTTGAATAGACATTCAAGGGGGAGTGTTATAAATAGAATTTTATTTATGGTGAATGTCTATATTTAGAGAGATTCTAGGGTTTATTACTTGGTGGCTAAGTCAACCTCTCCCTATAAATAGAGGGTTCTATTCTATTGTAATTCATCCCAAATCAATAAGAATTCTCTCTCCCTACTTTTCTTTGCAATACTTTTCTTCTTCTTTTATTATTTTATAACAATTACTTAAAAATTGTACACTTATTTTTTTGTTAGACTTCGTTTCATTGCCATATTATAGAATAAAGTAATACAACTAGCGTTATTTCAAGAAAATAGGAAGTATAGTGCAGAGGGGGCGTGTGGCTGAGCTGTAAGACCAAGCTATCTGCCACTAGATTGTTATCCTGTCCACATAACTACTTTGCTGACACGAGAGCCCAAGTTAGAGGAGGCACGCACACACCACATCCAAAAACTACTATCTCCTCTGCTCAGTGGAAATTCTAACGTTAGTACCAAATCATGTCATCGTCCACAGTTGTTGCTGGTGCCTCGCCCTCTTCCTGCTCTGTTGCTTACTCAAGAAACCTTAGCATCAGCAAAACTAGTGCTTCTATCCCATCCCCCAAATCGTCCACCGCTCCATGCCAGGTATTCAATTCATGTGATCTCTTGAAATGTTTGATCATCATTTGAAACGTCACACTTTTAATTATTTAATTACTAGTATGTTATATGACCTCTTTGAGGTGCGGCCATTCCTCGGACCTTTTGTCAATGCAAAAGGAGTATCAAAAATATAAAAAAAAGTAAACACATGAAGAAAGTAAGAGGAGTCAACATATGGCATATATATACTACAACAACAACCCTTTAAAATCCCACAAGTGGGGTCTGGGGAAGGTAGGGTGTACGCAAACCTTACCCCTACCACAGAGGGGTAGAGAGGCTGTTTCCTAGAGATACTAAGGTCATATAGAGGATTCGATTTGTGCATCGAGCTGCCCTTTTTATCGATTCGATTTTGACCCTTATCGATAAATCGAATACACATTTGCCACTGTGTATGCGTGATGCGTTGTGCATCGAGCTGCCCTTTTTTTTTTTTGTTATGCTGGCTTGATTATTTTCATGAGGCAATCATATAAAATTAGTTTTTGATTTTCATTTGTGTATTCTGAATTGTGGATTTTTTGGCTTGAACTGGACAGAAAACTAGTTTTCAAGGTTTATCACTACAAGAAGCCAAAAGGGGTGTTTCGAATTTGTTTTTATCTGAGAGCAAGAGGAATACTACTAGTACTGGTGGAAGAAGTAGAACCCTTGAGATCACTGCAAGATCAACTGCATCAAAGAATATCGAAGTTGAAGTTGATAAGCCGTTGGGGCTCACCCTTGGTCCTAAGAATGGTGGTGGAGTTGTCATTACGGTCAGTAATTACTTGCTGTCATTTACCATGTTTTACGAGTTATTAATCAATACTAAAAGTACCTGCCATTGGCTTTTAAGTTACCTGATAGTGTAAAATTTAATTATTACATTGTCGTTGTATATTAGTTAAACTAAGTTACCTGTGATTGACTATTAAGTTACATGTGATAATTGGCTACTGAGTAGGAAAAGCTGCCTAATTCAAAATGAGCGATTGACGTTAAAGATGTTTTGTTTTCATCTTTTGAATTAGGGTATAGAGAATGGTGGTAATGCTGCAAGGGCAGGGCTTAAGGTTGGTGACCAGGTGGTCTACACTAGTAGCTTCTTCGGCGATGAACTCTGGCCAGCTGATAAGCTTGGATTTACCAAAACTGCTATCCAGGCGAAACCTGATTCTGTCTACTTCGTCGTTAGCAGGTTAGGTTAATTTCTCCTTGGCCTTATATTCTGGTTTGAGTTTAACTTCTATACTAGCAGTGTAAAGACTTTTTATATTATCAGTTCACCTAAAAGATAATTACAAGTGGAGTTAGTAACCTCGAAAATAAGACAGGTTACATGCTACAATAGGTTAAAATACACATATACTGTAGAAAAAATTGTACTATCAATATATAAGTTAAATCCTTTTGGTTTTGATGCTGTAGTAGAGGAACATAGGATGAAATGTGCTTGATTAATGCAGCTCTTATATGATATGGTAGTTTTGTATTTCTCAATATCGACGAAGATTGGCTAGTATTTTGCAAGCATAATAATCCTAATCCTAGACTTTGATGAATGATTTTTTGGATAACTCAAAAAGAGTACATAATAAAGGCAACTCAATGCATAGGCATGAGGTTTTCTGAGCCAATATATCAGTCAAAGGCTCTAAGAAATTGCATAAATGATGACAAGTTCACTTGGATTCTTGGAAATACTATGATCTTTATTGACTTGAGTTGTTGCTACTAGTCTTTTCCACATAAAAACACTAATATGTATGTTGTTTGTGATTGGCTTTTAAGAATTGCTTTACCATCTTGTGTAATGAGTTAAAATCTGTCTTAACAATGCACAAGCAGTCTGCATAGGTCTTTTGTCATCGTAGTTATTGTTTGTTCTCTCATTCATTCCTATGGTTAATTTAGAGTGTGGAAATATAGAACATGGTTGGAAAGCTGAAAGACATCCTAGTTCATGTTGATCCTGCCCTCCTATGACCCGAAATTAGACATCGCTTCCTTATTATAAAATTCTAGGCATGACAGAATAATTGATGGCCACATATGTCGATATTGACATCTTTATTAACAAAAGATATGAGACAAACATTCAATGTATTGAATATCTTTGGTCGATATTTTGATGCAGAGGTGTCGATGTAGATGTTAAAAGACTGCCCAAGCGTCCAGCTCCTCCTCAATTTGGAAGGAAATTAACGGATGCTCAAAAGGCTAGTATTGATCCATCATTATTAGAAATGATCACTTTTTATTTGTATTGGCTTCATGTTATCCTTTATATTTGTTACTTTGCCTAATCATATACTTCGCTGTCCTCAGGCCAGAGCTACACACATTTGCCTCGACTGTGGTTACATATACACTTTGCCAAAGTCTTTCGATGACCAGGCAAGATTCTGCACTTTGCTTTAACTGTATTTCACTATAACAAGCCTATGATATCTTTTTTTCTGCTTCAAAAACTGTTAGACGATTTCAGAGCTTAGGTTAAGCAGTTGAGATTTTAGGCCCAACTGTTCTATGTCTCTACTTCTCCTTCTAATTAGTCCGCATGCAAGTGTGTGTCTCTCTCATAACCTGTTGACTTGCGTAGCAGTAACTATGTGCAGACAAACAAAAGTCTATGATTACTTCCGAATGTGAAAATAAAAATTATTGAGAAAGGAGAAAGTAACAATAAATTAGGAAGTGGGGACTAATGCTTGCAACAAAATGACTCGGAAATGAATGAATCAGAAATTCCTCTTCCAACTCGTTCCAGATATAATGGGCGCTATGTCAAAGAACAAGAAGAGAACACTGGAGAAATTTGTCTAATAGTAACAAAGGCTTCCACTACTTCAGCCTTAACTACAACTATATTACGGCAAGCCCCATTGTTACCTACCTATAGAGTAAAATTAAAGAAGTACCGGTGACAGCGACTTTCTAGGTTACAATATGATCTGAACAATTAACTTCACTGCATTCAGGGAAGGAGAAAATTTGACGATTGAAACACCAAATGAGGGATTTGATTGGTTCTGTTTCTTGATTGCAGCCGGAGGACTATGCATGTCCACAGTGTAGAGCACCAAAGAAGAGGTTTGCAAAATATGATGTTAACACTGGGAGAGCAATAGGAGGAGGATTGCCCCCAATTGGTGTCATTATTGGTCTCATTGCTGGTATTGGTGGTGTTGGAGCATTACTTGTTTATGGTCTTCAATAAATGATCTTCTTTTAGTTAAAAAATTTCCTCTGATCTATACCTTAAAAAGTGTTAAAAACCCATTGTTTGTGCTCAGAAATACACATTCCAAAGACTAATAACCACATTCCAGACTTCAACATGTTACCTTGTTCTTCTCCACTTTTCAGGTTATCAAGTCATGCTTACTGAAAAGCTTATCTATAGTTTGTTTTCCAAATCACATGATCTGTTGGTACAGAGTAGTAGACAACATAACGAATAATCGATATTCTTTTACTTCAAAATAAAAGGATTTATTTAGATAAAATATGAAACAGTAGTCATTTTGGTACTCGCATTGTATCAAAAGCATCAACTGGCAAGGCTAATACAGTACCTGAAAGCAGCTAAGATTGCTTGCAAACTAAAAGCCAACGAAGTAAATTCTGTGTTTCCTAATGTGGATAGTAAAGATCTCCCATATCTTTGCATGGATATGTTATACCAATTTACTTTGCTTGTGGATGGGTTTGGTAAGTGTGTAGTTTGACTCAGCACGCACGGAATTTAACCAAAAAAAAAAAAAATTTTAAAATTTGTAGTCTTAAAATTTTTTCGGTGGTGTTAATTGTAAGCCTGTCAAACAGGCCGGGTTAACCCGTTTCCGAACCAGCCCGGCCCGGTAGTTAGGGGGCCGGGTGGGCTGGGTTAGGGGGTTGGTCTGTTCACCGAAATAGATTCGGTTAACCGGACCGGTCAAACCCGGTCAACAGAAATTACTGTTGAACCGGTTAACCGGCCCAGCCCAGCCCGGACCAGTTTAACGGTTAGAAATCTGATTTTCTTTATTTAAAGGTGTTATGACGGTTGGCAACGGTCAGCTGCATTTTTGGCCATTGCCCAACGGCTGGATTGCACAAATAGCCCTTTTTGGGCAATTATTTAAAAAAAATAACACTTTTTGTAATTACTAATTTAGCCCTTTGAAAAACTATAAATACACCCCCCTCCTCTTCTTCATTTCTTCACTCATCTCTCATTTCTCAAACTCATATTCTCAATTATCATTCTCTCATTCTTCACCTAAAGTGCAATCAACTATTTGGCTCTCATTTTTTTTAGGAATTTAATTTATCGTATTATTTATTATTTGAAGTTTGAACAATTGAACTTCAAACTTTGAACAATTGACGTTTCTTCGTGGTAACATTGGAGTTGCGAAATCATCAACTGTTCAATTTATTGCTTAATTCGGTGCACTCCCTCCAACTCTTTCTCTTATTTACTACTCCATTTTATTTGCATATTTAATTTTTGCTAGTAGTTAAATTTTCACAATATGTTTAATGCTGCAAAAAGAGTTTATAATAAAGTTACTAATCGGGGTAATCGGGGAAATGAAAAAGAGGTACTACTTCAACATCTGGTAGTAATTTAAATGACTTTACACATGTTTCTAAAACATCACCTGATAATAATATAGATTATGAACAATTACAGGAAGATTTCGGTATAGTAGATAATGAATTAGAAACTGAAGATGAGACACCACTTACACCTAGTAGTGTTGGAGCTGGTAGCAGGGGTGGTGGTCGTGGTGCTAGTAGTAGACCATCTGTGGCTCCGACTACTAATCGGAGAAAAAGAAGTAAGGTTTGAAATTTTTTTGACGAAATAGAGAATAGTGATAAAGTTAAATGCAGACTTTGTAATGATGATTTTAAACATAAGACTGGAGGATAATTTGGGGGGACTGGGACACTTAGTAGACATATGAGAATTGAGCATCCTATGGAATGGGGCTCTGATTTAGATGAAAATCAAGCAACTCTAAACCTAGTACTGGAGGACTTATGAAATATGATAAATGAAGGATCGTGAGGAGTTAGCAAAAATGATTGCTTTGGGTTGTCTACCTTTTTCTTTTGCTTCTTCATCATATCTTACTATGTATATTCAAAGGATTTATAATCCTTTATTTAAAGGTATCCCTAGAAGTACTTGTAGATCTGATATCTTTAGACTTCATGGATAATATCAAACATACATACGTTATTTGTTTGACCACCTTCCTTGCAGAGTTTCTCTAACTTCTGATATTGGCCATGATGTTAATGGAAATGATTATTTGACAATTACATATCATTGGATAGATGATAATTATTGTATGCAAAAACGTATTATCGCTTTTAAATATGATGAAGATCAAAGTCATACTGCTGTGTTTATAAGTACTACTATTTGCGAAGTTGTTGAATTTTACAATCTTAAGAAAAAAGTATTGTGTATGTCTTTTGATAATGTTTCTAACAATAATGCCGCAATTTCAATATTGAAACTGCATTTGCAACCACCACTTTTCATGTTACGTGTGCATCTCATGTTTATAATTTAATTGTTAAAAGTGGCCTTGATTTATTTTCAACTGAGATTACTCATGTTAGAAGAGCAGTTGGTGTTATTCAAGGAAATAATATACAATCTAGAATTAGGGAATTTAAGAATAAGTGTACCGAGCATAACCTTAACCCCATATTCATGCCAGACGAAATTGTTACTAGATGGAATAACATACTTATTTTTAAAATGTTATTACAAATATAGATTGCCAATAACTAAAGTTGCTAATGCGCATTGTACTAATCCAAACCGTATGTTAACAACTACTACTTGGGAGGTCATTAATGATGTTAAATTTTTACATAAATTTTATACAGCTACTTTTGAATTTTCTGGAGCATATTACCCTATTATTACTATGGCTTTAGTACATATAGTTGAAATTTCTTTTCTACTCTCTGAATTTAAGAAGAAAGAAAAATATAAGGATGTTGCTGAAAAAATGCAAGCAAAATTCAAAAAATATTTCTTTCCAATTCCTCCGATTTACTTAATTGGTGTTGTTTTAAATCCTTCTATTAAGATGTCTGATTGTCACCAATTAATCAATGCTTTATATACTTATATGGAGATTGGACCAACTGAAACCCCATATATATATATGTTTGTATGAACAAGCTAAATGATTATTTACAACAATTATATAATTATTATGCAAATATATTTGATGATGTTGCTCTTAATGTAGGCAATGTTAATCCCACTAGCATTGTACCACTTCTACTACTATGGATGATGATGAAGGCATTGCTAGTTTTAATATTTTTTCTACATTTTCTAACACTCAAACCAGTAGCAGGAACATTGATGAACTTCAATTCTACTTGCAAAAGCAAAAAGAGCCTCGCACAAAGGAATTTTCACCGTTGGGATGGTGGCGTGAGAATGAAAAACAATTTTCTGTTCTTTCCGCTATGGCTCGGGACGTGCTGAATGTGCCAATTTCAACTGTTGCATCAAAGAGTGCATTTAGTCAAGCAAGACAACAACTTGGAGACACCTGTCACTCATTGGGAAGCAATGCTTTGAAAGTTTTAGTATGTTTCAGAGATTGGATTAGATCGGAACGAAAAAATCAAGGACGTGAAGATGTTGATAGACCAGAAGACGAGGAACTTGGAGATATATTAACACATGGTAACCCATCTGAATTTAACACTCCAGAAGATGGCCAAGAAGTTTATATTGATTATGAAGAACTTACTAAGGCACTGCAAAACATTTGATATCATTAATTTACTTGTTAAATGTAAACTTCAATTTGTAAGTTTGAAATAAAAAAAACACTTGCAAATTATAAGTGCAATTTTTTTTCCATCTTCATCGTATTCTATTATCTTAAATTCTTGAAATATTCAAAATTTCAAATATAAAGATTTTAAAGCCTTTGCATTCTTTTATTCAAACACTCTTTTTATAAGATTGCTTTTTTGTTTTATATTTTTTATTTTATATTAATATAAATTACAATAGTTATACAAAATACAGCAAAAAAAATAATAACACTAACCCGGTCCGATCCCTTGGACCCGTAACCCTTACGGTTCATTTTTTACCAGGATGGACCCGGACCCGTTAAGCCCGGTTTTGAATAACCCGTAACCGGCCAGGATTGAAAATCGGCCGGTCTCCTTTTTTTCCAACGAGGACCGGCCCGGCCCACCTGTAAAACACCCATAGTTAATTGGGAAGGCAGGAATTCATGAGTTTTGTCAAGTGAAATTGGTGACAAAGTGGAGAAGGCATCAGCAACGGAGGAAATCGGATATGGGAGAAAGAAAAAGGAAAAAAAAAAAGAGAAGAAAAGAAAAAAGAAGAAAGAAAGAGAAAGGTAAAGAGAAAAAAAAGTACTAATAAAAAGGAAATAGTGTTTGTAATACACTTTAATACAATTCACGAAAGAGCTAATTAGTTTGGGTGGATTCCGTTTCGAAAAGGGCATATATGGATTTGTAAGGACATATATGGACCAACTATGTGCTGGTAAGGGCATTGTTGAGCTAAAGTATTAACTAAGGGCAAATAAGCTCAATTTCGTATTGTACAAGGATATATTTGGACCTTTTCCGAAAATTTAATAAAGTTTTAGGGACAACTTTTTGTGGCGACTTCCTGTCGCGAAGACCTGCATTCACTACGAAAATAAGTTTTATGTGACGACTTTCTGTGGCGACTAAATAGGTCGCTAAAAAGGAAATACTTGTGGCGACCTACATTCGCTGCAAAAAATAAGTTTTACGTGACTACTTTCTGTGGCGAGTCTGGCGACCCTTTTAGTCGCCCAAGGTAGTTTTGTATACCTCTCCCCCAAAAAGCAAGTTACCGCATTTGTTTACTTTCTTGGCAAACTTAATCGCCACAAAAACTAATAATAAAATAATAACAATAATAATATTGTAGCAGGGGTGAATGCATATTCACATTGGTCCGAGCCACGTATATGGTATATTGAAAGAACACGAAGTAGTGGCTGCAAAATTAAAAGACATTTGGCTAATAGGTAAATGGATGGAAACGCCCACAGCTTCAGACTGGAAGCAGCGAGGTCGAAATGTTGGTTCTTCTAGCAATATACAACTAAGTTTGTTTTATCCAATATCCAAGTATTTTGGTACCATTGGTACATTATTAACAATCCATGTTTATAGCCAAAATAACAAAAATTATCATAATCTTTTAAACATTAACTTCTTTTCATCAATATAATTATATTCTTTTATTTTTCCTTAATCACTCTTTTGAGAATTGTTTTTTTTTATCGTTATACATATTTGTACATTTAGTTGATTTATATTTAAATTTCCAGAGAAGTGCAAGTTATTCGATACAGCTTTTACAATGTTGTATGCTTAATTGTGAACTTAACGCGGGGCTAGATTATGTGTTGTATCCCCTTTTCAGTACAATGATTAAAACAATCGACGACGAAACTGCACATTAAATTCATAATAACAAGAGGATTATGATATTGCAAGAATCATAATCTCTCCTTATCATTGTTCACGTGTTAATTTATTACTGTAGCAACCGGGTATATAGACTAAGGTCAACAATTTTTCTTCTCCAGTCACAATAGATATTATTATATTACAGTAGTATATGCGCATATCGATGAATACCGATTATCAAATAATTATCCGGAAAAAAAAGAGGTGAAATGGAAAGATTATGTTCTGAATAATAACACGATAGATTGGATCACTTATAAATTAAAAGTGGACTAATCATTCAACTTTAACTCCATTACTTTACGGCGTGCTTTTGGCCCCTATTTTAGGCTTTTCCTTTTTTCCCCTTCTTTCATAATTCGTATATTTTTGTTTACTAGTCTTATGAGTGTACCATGTCAATGAGTATAGAATTTTTTAAACAAACGTATAAATTATTTACCTTGAAAATGGTATTAACAATTATATTTGATTTTGTGGTTCTAAAAATATGTGATTTATTTCAATACTAGTTGTTAGGCAATAGATTCTAAGTGTAAATAAAGAGAATAAGATATGCAAACCAATGCTGTCGCAAGACTGAGCCTCGAGCTCTAGCTAGGGCAGTTAGCCATGAACAATTGATGAAGAAGCAATGATAATGAATGCCTCAAAGATAGCCTTTTGCGGTTAATAATGAGCAATAAATAAAGAACAATAAACGAACAATAAATGAACAAGCAATAAAATCTGTAGAATAATTGTTGAACTCGGTTTAGGCAAGAAGAGCAGAGAATGTTCTATTGTATTTAATATTCATGTCCGTTACAAAATAACAAGGGTCCCCCTTATATAGAAAGGAGGAATCCCAACATAGTACATGTCTAACAATGATAAGGAAATGCTATTGGTACAACTGTATAATGGCTCAGTACGGATTTGTACTATTCTTGCAGACCTAGTCAGCTCCAACCACGTGTCCTTGGGAGCTTTCCCGCCTTTCCGTGACGATCATCGATTTGTACTGCTCCGAGATTGACCAGAGTGAACCTTCAACATGTTCCCTCGAGGACGCACCTCGGGGTCACACTTCAAATTCTTCTTCGAGCTTCTCGAGGTTGGGCGTGGAGTGCCACAGTGGTCCCAAAGTCGAACTCTCTGATTTTGGCCGTATACAGATAGTCCTCGCGTTTCTTAGAATGAAATGATAAGAAATGATCTTGAGTTCTTGCCTCCTCGATACCCCCACTGCGACGTCAGCCACGTAAGATCATTAAATGATGTGATAGAAAAGTTATACAGAGGTCTTGTCAACACGGTTCTCGAAAAGCCCACGAACCGGTGTTGGTCCCCCTTTCAACCTCTCCAATACGCTTAGATGATTCTTATAAATACTCCAATTCCCTATCTTTTAAACCTTTGCAACATCTTCAGATCTTCAAATCTTCGTTAACAGTTTCCTGTCTCCTTCTCCTATGTTTGCTTCTTTTTCAGCTTACTTTGAAACTTTGTTATAACTATAGCCAAAACTTCTAAGACAGTACCTCAAAAAAAGGAAGCCCCTTCTTCGTCATGGTCGTCTAAGAGCAGAAAGATAGTGCCTCCTCGCATTGAGGAGTGTACTCCTGGGCCCTTCGATACATCCTCCGATTTCAAAGTTGATAAACCTTTTTCGGTACCGGGTCGATGCGAGCCCATGTCTCGGTACATTAGTCTAACAACCGACATAGAGAAGGTGAAAATAGATTGCCGCTGGGGAGAGGCGGTACAAGTAGAGATCCCTTCATCGGAAGAGGATATAACTACACACAGACCTGGTTTCCTCAGCGTATATACGTATCCCTTTACCTTAGGTCCTGTAGATTCATCTTCTACATCGATAGACCCGGTGATCCTCGATTTTTTGTCGACAATATCGAGTGACGCTTGGTCAAATTTATCCCTCTCTTTGGAGAATCGTCTACTTGATTAGATATTTCTCGAACTTGGTTGAGGGGATGCCTTTCACCCTCGATCATCTGATTAGATTGTATAGCCCTCGTCTCTATTGAGGGGGCCTAGTCAAACTGCGACATCGATCTACTAAAGCATTTTTTGCCAATACTGACGAAGATAAAGATCGGGGTGGATGAGCCGCTTTGTTCGAGTCAGGACTTCGAACCTCATCCCAGCCGAGAAGATGCGGTTCCCTGAGGAATGGAATATGAGACGTAAGTGTCGTTACGCCGAGCATGTGTTATCACCTGAATGTCCTCTTTTCCTCTTTCGAACTAATTCCTTTCTTCTTTGAATTGATTCTCCTCTGGTTGCGTAGCCACCGTATGGTTCCCCGACGCGGTCAAGGACCTCCCTAGCTGGGTTAAACTTTTAGACTCCTCCTCCTCATATGACAAGCGCATTTGGCGTGATTTGGACAAAACTCGATGAGAGGCCAAAAATCATGGTACGTCCTCACCGTTGTCACTTCTAAAATAGATTTCTTGGCGGTATGTTTGACATTTTACTCTTGTGCAAGCCTTGGGGAAGCCGTTTCAATGAGATCGCCTCCTCCTGGCGAAGAACAGACCCAAAAACCCGCCAAGGATAGAAAGAGACGCCGGCGGAGTCCCCGAAATCAAAGAGAGATAAGGCTCGAAAGCCTAGGGCCGACGCAAAGGTCCTAATTCCGACAGCTGCTGAAAGTCTTCATGCTGAAGACGAAGACGATGACGGTTGCCCACTGGTACAAAGGGCAAAACGGAGTGCTGATGCTTCGAAGGTCGCCGGGTGGAAGACCGTCGAGCCAGAGGTGGCCGATGCGGTCCCACCTCGTATTGAGGAGACCCTCGAGGAGGGTTTGGATGCAGTCCCTGAGCCGACCATTGAACATGATACAACTTGTGCCGATGAGTACTTGGTTGGCGTATTCGGAGGATCCGCTCTAAGGCCCTTCGAGGGCGAGAAGAAGCCCCGATAGAGGTTGATGTCATAGGCGATCTTCAATCAGGCCCGTCGTTTTTCCCAGGGCAAATACGGGATGCCCAGAACAGGGAGACTCCCGACGTGGGGGCACCCCAGGGAGAGGATGATGCATTTGACGATTTTTTTGCAGGTGTTGAAGTGGATGCTGATATCGATGCTCCAGTCGTTCTCGAGGAGGCTGCGAAACTCCAAAAACAGGTGATTTTTGACATAACCTTTGTGCCTTGAGTTTCGACCTTTATTTTTCTAACTTCTTTCCTTCGTGCTATAGGTCACGATGCTGTACGACCAGGCCTTCTCCAAGTTACGAGCTGAACTGACTCATTGTGAGGGGGAGTTCAAGAAGCTCGCTTCGGAGTCAAATGAGCTAAAGACTATACACCCAAAGGGAGGAGGAACTGAACAACCTTCGAGCAAGTTCGGAGAAAGTGCTCCAAAAGCGGGCCAACCTCATCGAGCAGGTAGTTCGGTACTCATGAGCTTGCCTTTGTCTTCATAACTCAGTATTTATTACCTTGACTCGGTATTTGCAGATTGAGCGGAAGGATGCCCTAGCGGGGCAACTTCGGGAAGAGATTGCGGCCAAAGATGTCGAGATCCTTGAGCTAAAGCGGTACAAGGACAGCATGGCCTTGGAAAGGGACACTCTCCAAGAGGGGCTAGCCTCGACTCAGAGTCTTCTTCAAGGTGCTAAAGAGGAGGTTCACAAATTCAAGGTGCTTCATGCTGAGTCGGCTGCCGCGTTATCTGCGGCCAAGTCTAAAGCCGATGCACTCATATTCTCGTATCGGGAAGATGCTGCTACAGCGAATACTCGAGCCAGGGAGATATCTAAAAAGGCCGAGCTCAAACTGGCTCGCGCCCTTGCACATGCTCGATTAGAAGCTCGGAGGCAGGCCTTCGAGGAAGTGCACGCCAAGGGTTTCGATCTCTCTGCCGACATTGAAGAAGCGAAGGCCTTGGAAGAGGAGTCGGCAGCTCCGACTACTTCGGACGAGGGCTCTGCAAGTAGCTCGGGGAGTAGCGAAGATGAAGACTAGGCCACCTTTGCTCTTTTTACTTCGTCTTCTTTTTTATGTGGACTCCGCGTGGGAGTTTTGTAAATGCACCTTTGTAAATATATTTTTTGGAATGCAAAGGATTTTCTTGTTTAATGTCTTCAAAGTTTTGCCTTTTAGTGTTTATGCCAAAGTCAAGCTTCGATCTTGAATTTAAGTCCTTCGAGCTCGGTCTTGGAGTGACAGAGACCCTTGAGGTCGGGTTGTTCTGGTTTCAATCGCATACCTTCCCTCAGTCGGGTTGGTAAGGAATCGATTTGACTCCTTGGTTCCTCGAACACTGTGTGGTGACTTCATTCCTGTGACATGACCGTGAAGTGACCGAAGTGGCCCCGTCAGTATATTTCCCAAGAAGTCATAATTGCTTTGTCAGAGCTGACTAGCTATCAAAGTTAATGAATAGTCGCCGCCCCTCTTATATATACTTGCTTTCCTTTCATTGAGGGCTTTGCCGCTTTGTGCAACTACCTTTCTCTATAAAGTTCCTTTTTTTGCGCTAGTTCTAGTGCCGCATCAAATTAAAGCTTTCACCTGAGTTTTCATCTTCCCTCTCTTGTTTTGAAGGAATCATGGCCACCATGCCCAAATCCGCTCACCAGAATGAGGGAAGTCCCACCTTTGCTTCCCGCCCGGCCGGTGGTACACCGCCGACGTTTGGTGAGCAACTTCGAACTGTTTCGTCTCGATGAAAGATTTTACGATAAAGAAACCACTCGATGTTCCGGGCCATCGAGAACATGCATCGAGGTTCATTCGCTCGATAGAAGAGAGACACCTTGAGGCTGTGAGGAGAGATTGTGGATGGGGAGAAAAGGTGAGGTTGTAGATACCCTCCCGGAAAGAGGATATTATGGCCCACGTAGAGGGGTTTCTAAACGTGTACACGTACCCTTTTACGTTGGGTCCTCTCGACCGACTTGTGCTCGAATTCTGTCGAAGATATCGAGTTACTTTGGCTCAGATCCACCCGTCTTTCTGGCAGATCGTGTTGATGATGAGATTTTTCGCTGGAAAGGCCGAGCTCGAGTTCACTCTTAGCCACCTCATCAGGTTGTATCGGCCTTTGCATTATCAAGGTCTAATTACATTACGATGCTGATCCACCAAGTCCTTTATTGCTAGTGATGACGAGGACAGGGATCGAGGGTGGATGAGTTGGTTTGTTCGAGTGAGGACCACTGATATTATTCCTGCGGAGTTCCTGTCGTTTCCTGAGAAATGGAATTTCAAGCGTAAGTGATATAGTGAACTCTATTATTTTGTTCTCGGTGGAGCCAGACTCCTTAAGGACGTTTTCTTTCCCTTTTCCGCAGCGATCCCGTGGATGCCAAATGAGGTCCCCGATCTTGCGGACCGGGCCCGCAAACTGGTGGCCTCTTCGACTTATGATGAGCGCAAGTGGCGAGATTTGTCGAAGGGAAAATGGGAGGCTAAGAACCATGGTATGTGATATGTAGTCCTTCTCTCGAGGAGTACTTTCCTTTACGTACACTAATTTCTTTATTGCAGGCATCGGTGAGTTTTCTGAGGTGAGACCGTCCCCTTTCAAGGAGGAGGAAGGACCTTCGACTTCTGAGACAAGGAAGGATAATAAAAGAAAGAGATCCTCGAAGGACGAGGACTCCCATAGCAAGGCAGGACCTGCCCGGGGGCGCGAGGAGGACGTTGTTGCTGATGAAGATCTCATATTTATCGGTTGTTCTGTGGACATCAATGCACCCGGAGAGGATGATTCTACATTGATGGCTCGAACCAGNGTACGCATAAGTAAATTGATATAAGCTCGGAAATGAGATATTACATTCCGCATTTTCGTACGTTAATTGACGTAAGTTCGGGAATGAGATTTATTTTGGAATTATAAGTATTACACTATTTCAAACAAGTGATAAGTAAATTCGTGAAGGTAAAGAGTAAACGAATCAAAAAAAATGAATTTTTGTTTAAGGTTGTCAATTTGGGAAGAAATACGGCCCGAGCTAAAATACCCGGTATTTATGGACTAGTACCATACAAGGTACCATATGGCCATGATAGTAAGGTGTATAAGGTGTGTTAAAGGTGAGTAGTATTTTAAGTAATTTGAGAAAATTCTTCATTATGTGGATAACAGAATAATTATTAATTTTAGTGGGAGATTAACAATTAATTAATGAATTAGTGATTAAATAAATAAAGATCTTGGATAAGGTTTAAGCCAAAACGTGGCAGCCATGAAAGCCATCAATAATGACTCATTGAGCCCATAAATAGATGGCTTATTTATGTAAGTTATGGGCTTAGTCATCAAAGATGTGGGGCCCAAACCAAATTAGTAAAAGACATTTCAAAGAATGAAGAAATTGATTCAAGGTCACAATAGCATTATATGCGGTTTTATAACATCTTCAAGAAAATAATGTTTTATAACATTTCAAGAAAATGATGTTTTATAACATCTTCAACCAATTCAAAAGGATACTAGAAGTTATTTGACAAGATACACCATATTGGTCTCAAATGGAAAATTAGAGGTCAGATGGAAGGAGAACACGGTGAGAAAGTTTTGGACTAAAATAACTTTGTTTGGTGGTTGTTTTGTATAAGTAGTACAACGCCATCTTCAGATTCCAATGAGATTTCTTAGCACCGTAGCAACGTGAGATTTTGCGACTCTAGAGGAGTACGGTGCAACCTTTTCAAGAATATTATATGAATTTTTCCCTACTCCAGCTATGTTAAGGCTAAGCCTTTCCTTCATTTTGGCATGTTCTCGTCATTACACAAGTTTGATAACGAGGCATAAAGAAAAATTCATATCTCGGAATTTACGTATATTTTGCTAGTCTCGCAAGTTACAATATTTTCTTTATCGGGACTTCATGTTCATTTGAGTATTTCCTTCTTCTAGTCAAGAGAGCAGAGAGTCTATATATATAAAGTATCACAATATTTTCATTACCATCGAGCTATAATCGATGGGCAGACCCCTATTGGGCAACCTCTGATCAGATGGTAAGTTATATACCGAGCATGCTGTGGCCGAGCGCCAATGAGCGAGCCCAGTTGGCCGAGATACAGAGCCTAGTATGGCCGTGCGCCTATGAGCGAGCCTACTACGGCAGAGCAGTTATATATATACCGAGCCTTATAAAGACGGACGACTATTTTACTTACTATATTGAGAGAGTTGAGTCAGTATCAGCAGGTAAGCATATCTTCAGATTATCTTTGACTTCCAGTTACTTTCAGTTATTATATTATCAGTTCAGTTTCAGCTTTCAGTATATTGCCTTATATACTCGGTACACTATTTTGTACTGACGTCCCTTTTCTGGGGGCGCTGCATTTCATGCATGCAGGTCCAGACAGACAGATGGGTAGACCTCCTCATTAAGTGTTGCCCGAGTTCAACTTGATCGGTAAGCTCCATGCCTTTCGGAGTTGCTGGGTATAGATCTTTATGTACATCTTGTGTATATATGTATATATGTTATGAGTAGGTCGGGGAGCTGTTCAAATCACAGTATATCCACCAGTAGAGGCTTGTAGACATATCCTCTCAGTTAGTGCAGTATGTTGGGCTTGTAGGCCTTGTATGTATATTTGGTTGGTTTGTCAGCTGCTATAATTATGACGGCCTTGTCGGCCCAGCTTTATATTGATGTTTAGTCAGCATTCGCAGTTGTCTTGCAATGTAGCCCATGGCCAAAGTATGACATCACATGTTCAGACTTCCTTAGTCGCAAGTTGGTACGCAAGGATAGGTGAGGCACCAGGTGCCGGTCTCACCCCCAGGTTCGGGGTGTGATAGAGAGAGATGAGAAAGAGGGGTCTGTGAAGGGTCTTGGGGTTTAGGGGGTGTTCCGACAGATTTAAGGGGTGTGGAGATTAGTTTAGGGCCGTGGGATTAGGAAAAATCAAGGGGTGGGATTGTTTGAGGCAAAACGAGGTTATTTTGGGTTAGTAGTGGGGCTGGACCGGGTGAGGGGGATTGGGGTTGGGCAGTATGGGTTTTAGAGGGAATTGGGCCGCTGAAATATGGTTTTGGCCCAATTCCGAACCAAACAACGCTTTTTCTTTCTTTCTCTCTTTTTCTTGATTTTAAATCCTAATAAAATTAGTTAAAAAACCTAAATTAAGTCCTAAACCAAATCTAATTTGTAGAATTAAACTTAATTATCTATCTATACCATTTAAATAATTAATTACTTAAAACTATTGAAAGCAAAATAACTAATTTAAACTAAAAGCTTAAAATGTAAAAATGACCAATATTTTTTGTGATTTTTGTTTAATAATGCAATTAACTCACATAATTAAATCCTAAATGCAATTAAGATCTAAAATGCTATGCAATGAATATTTTAGAAATTTTTTGGTACTTTTCATGATTTTAAGATATTAAATGCACAGCTAAATGCAAACAATCAATTAACAAGAAATCCCCAAAAGTTCTATAAAAATTAAAATAATTAGAAAAAATCTATTTTTGTGGATTTTGTAGGAGTATTTTTGTTGGGCAAAAATCACGCGCTCACAACTGCCCCTCTTTGCTCGGAAACACGAAGAGATTTCGGGCAAAGATAACGTGAGCAAATAGGAACAATTTTTGCCCATTTAAATACTCCATGGGAAGCGTTTGGAAAAGTTTGACTGAACCTTGCTTCAGAGGTTGCCTACATATCCTTGGCTATAAAGGAATCAGGTCAGTGTAGTTCTGGAAACATTGGTAGCTGGGACTACCGAGAAACTGTGATTTCACTGTTGTTGATGTTGTAACTGCTTGCTGAATTCCTTATTACACCAAATTCAAGACGAAAAGAAATTAAACAAGCCTATCAGCTATGAGTTACAAGATTCCTATCTAAAAATCTTCTGAAGCTTGATCTTGAACCTTCTACAGTCTTGTTGTGCATCTTGAACTGTCGACTCGCATTCTTGAGGCGATCTTCTGCTACTTCTAACTTGAATTGACCCTATTCTTTAGGCGGGCTCCTGCTACTGACTTGAAACTTGAAGTGAATTCTGAAATGACTTCCCTCATTCTCCAGGTGGATGCCTGCTACTAATTTGAAAAATTGAAATAACTCTGACACGAATTTCCCTGTTCTCCAGGTGGACGCCTGTAACTGACTTGAAACATGAAATGAATTCCCTCATTCTCCAGGTGGGCGCCTGCTACTGACTTGAAACTTGAAATGAATTCCCTTGTTTTCCAAGTGGGCACCTGCTACTGACATGAAACTTGAAATGAATTCCCTCATTCTCTAGGTGGGCGCCTGCTATTGACTTGAAACTTGAAATGAATTCCCTCATTCTCCAGGTGGGCGCCTGCAGTTGAAACTTGAAATGAATTCCCTCATTCTCTAGGTGGGCACCTGTTACTGACTTGAAACTTGAAATGAATTCCCTCATTCTCCAAGTGGGCCCCTGATACTGACTTGAAACATGAAATGAATTCCCTTGTTCTCCAGGTGGGCGCCTGCAATTGAAACTTAAAATGAATTCCTTCATTCTCCAAGTGGGCACCTGTTACTGACTTGAAACTTGAAATGAGTTCTTTCGTTCTCCAGGTGGGCGCCTGCTACTGACTTGCAATTTGAAATGAATTCCCTCATTATCCAGGTGGGCGCCTGCTACTGACTTGAAACAAATTCTGAAATATTAACCCTCATTCTCCAGGTGGGCGCCTGCAATCACAACAAAACAGACAAAACAAAGAAGATTTTTCTGCCCCAGTTTGTACCAAGAACATTTGTGAGTGTTAGTTGAATCCCATTATCCGGGAGGGTCCTAAAAATTTAAAATTAAATCCCATTATCCAGGAGGGTTATAAAAACATGAAAACTAAATCCCATTATCCTGGAGGGTCCTGAAAATTTAAAACTGAACTTATCTGGAACATGCTTTCCTCATAGAGGATTCTCATAGAACATCGAAATTTCCTGCCCCTGTTTCAAACAAAGAAAATCTTGTCAGTTTGAAAATGTGGTGGTTAGTTTGTGGCATCCTTGCTGAAGGTGTCTGCTTCTGCCACTGTCATGCTTCATTCTGATTAGTTGCTTTAGGCTAACAAGGAATTGTTTGACCTTCTGATCGAACCTTGACCACAAAAAAAACCTCTGAATGACCCGACTCCTTTATACTCACTTTTTGTATGGCATTTTTATTCTGATAATTGTTGAACTTTTGCATTTCCTCGAAATTCACGAATCACTTGACCACCTAAACTTCAATTACCACCAAATTGCTCATTCTGAATCATGTCACTTGTGATGAGCTTGGCTTAAAAAGCTGGTAATAGGCTTTGAAACCCTTTCTTTCTTGTTTGACAAAGACTAACTTGAAAGAAACGAAGGAAGTGACATTGAGAAATAGGAATAAAAGGAAAATTTCGAAGAAAGATGACTACTTTAAGAAGAATGGAAAAAAGAATTATCTGAGTGAAATAGCTGGCTCCAATGATCATGACATGCATTTCGGATTGATCAGCCTAATCAGTCCAACCAATCACATTTCAGTTCATGCCATGTCTTTGTACTTCAAAAATCAAACTTTCAATGATCCAATTTCTCTATAAAGTCACGAACCTCATTCGACTCGTAGTGCCCCGAAGGGTTTTCACCAACAAGCCTCTCTCATTTTAAACTTTCCCTCAGCTCACCATCGCCTCACGGTGCCCGTGAGGGTTTTCACCGATAAGACTCTCTCATTTATTCATTTTTCCTTGTGCCCATGAACAAAGTGTTACCCATGATGTAAATTGTACCTCTATCTTGCTTGACTTGACATCCTCAAAGATTGATCGGAAGGTCTTTCTTTGGACCGCAATGTAGGCTTTTGGATAGGGTTGGAAAGAAAGGGTGGCATGAAAGCTCAAAACAACTTAAGATAAAAGGATTTAAAATTATAACTTTTAGAATCAGATCTATTGCAAAATTAAAACTTCTGCCCCAGTTTCTTTGAGTCTGGGGAATTTTGGATTTTATTTTGATGGGACTGAACCTCAGAGTAAGGCTGTTTACCTTGAAAATGGTATTAACAATTATATTTTGATTTTGTGGTTCTAAAAATATGTGATTTATTTCAATACTAGTTGTTAGGCAATAGATGCTTAGTGTAAGTAAAGAGAATAAGATATGCAAACCAATGTTGTCGCAAGACTGGGCCTCATGCTGGCTGACCAGGGGGCCTCAAGGCCTGGTTAGGGCAGTTAGCAATGAACAATTGATGAAGAAACAATGATATCGAAGGCCTCAAAGATAGCCAATAATGGGCAATAAATGAAGAACTATAAATGAACAATAAATGAACAAGTAATAAATCTGTAGAGTAATTGTTGAGCACGTTTAGGCAAGAAAAGCAGAGAATGTTCTGTTGTATTTTATCTTCATCTCCTTACAAAATGACAAGGGTCCCCTTTATATAGGAGGGGGGAATCCCAACATAGTACATGTCTAATAATAACGAGGAAATGCTATTGGTACAGCTGTATAATGGCTCAGTATGGATTTGTACTATTCTTGCAGACTTGGTCAGCTCTAACCACGTGTCCTTAGGAGCTTTCCCGCCTTTCCAGGACGATCATCGATTTGTACTGCTCCGAGATTGACCATAGCGAACGTTCGATATGTTCCCTCGAGGACGCACCTCGGGGTCACACTTCAAATTCTGCTTTGAGCTTCTCGAGGTCGGGCGTGGAGTGCCACAGTAGCCCCAAAGTCGAACTCCCCGATTTTGGCCGTATACAGATAGTCCCCGCGTTTCTTAGAATGAAATGATAAGGAACGATCTAGAGTTCTTGCCTCTTCGATACCCCCATTGTGATGTCAGCCACGTGAGATCATTAAATGATATGACAGAAAAGTTGTACAGAGGTCTTGTTAACACGGTTCTCGAAAAGCCCACGAACCGCTATTGGTCGCCCTTTCAACTCCTCCAATACACTTAGATGACTCTTATAAATACTCTAATTCCCTATCTTTTAAACCTTTGCAACATCTTCAAATCTTCAAATCTTTGTTAACAGTTTCCGGTCTTCACCCTTCTTCTGTGTTCACTTCTTCGTCAGCTTACTTTGAAACTTTGTTATAATCATGGCCCCTTTTTCGTCACGCTCGTCTAGGAGCAAAAAGATAGTGCCTCCTCGCATTGAGGAGTGTACTCCTGGGCCCTTCGATACATCCTCCGATTTCAAAATTGATAAACCTTCTTCGGTTCCGGGCCGATGCGAGCCCATGTCTCGGTACATTTGTCTAATAACCGACACAGAGAAGGTGAAAATAGATTGCCGCTGGGGAGAGGTGGTACAAGTAGAGATCCCTTCATCGGAAGAATATATAACTACACAAAGAGCTGGTTTCCTCAGCGTATATACGTATCCCTTTACCTTAGGTCTATAGATTTTTCTTCTCCACTGATAGACCCGGTGATCCTTCATTTTTGTCGACAATATCGAGTTATGCTTGGTCAAATTTATCCCTCTTTTTGGAGAATCATCTATTTGATTAGGTATTTCTCGAACATGGTCGAGGGGGATTCCTTTCACCCTCGATCATCTAATTAGATTGTATATCCCTCGTCTCTATCGAGGGGGCCTAGTCAAACTGCGGCATCGATCTACCAAAGCATTTTTTGCCAACATCGACGAAGATAAAGACCGGGGGGTGGATGAGCCGCTTCGTTCGAGTCAGGACTTTGGACCTCATCCCTGCCGAGAAGATGCCATTCCCTGAGGAATGGAATATGAGACGTAAGTGTCGTTACACCGAGCATGTTTTATCATCTGAATGTCCTATTTTCCTCTTTTGAACTAATTCCTTTCTTTTTTGAATTGATTCTCCTCTGGTTGCACTGTGTTGTTCCCCGGCGCGGTCAAGGACCTCCCGGGATGGGTTATACTTTTAGACTCCACCTCCTCATATGACAAGCGCGTTTGGCGTGATTTGGACAAAACTGGATGGGAGGCCAAAAATCATGGTAGGTCCTCAGCGCTGTCACCTCTAAATTTCTTATAAATAGGTTTCTTGGCGGTATGTTTGACATTTTACGCTTGTGCAGGCCTTGGGGAAGCCTTTTCAATGAGATCGCCTCCTTCTGGCGAAGAGGAGACCCAAAAACCTGCCAAAGATAGAAAGAGAAAGAAAGAGACGTCGGCGGAGTCCTCGAAATCAAAGAGAGCTAAGGCTCGAAAGCCTAGGGCCGATGCGACGGTCCTAACTTCGGCAGCTGCTGAGAGTCTTCGTGCTGAAGACGAAGACGATGATGGTTGCCCACTGGTACATAGGGCAAGACGAAGCGCTGATGCTTCAAAGGTTACCGGGCAGAAGACTATGGAGTCAGAGGTGGCCGATGTGGTGCCACCTCGTATTGAGGAGACCCTCGAGGAGGGTTTGGATGCAGTCCCCGAGCCGACCATTGAAAAGGATACAACTTGTGCCGATGAGCACTTGGTTGGCGCATTTGGAGGATCCTGCTCTAAAGCCTTTCGAGGGCGAGAGGAAGCCCCGATAGAGGTTGATGTCTTAGGCGATCTTCAATCAGGCCCGTCGTTTTCCCAGGGCAAATACGGGATGCCCAGAATAGGGAGACTCCCGGTGTGGGTGCATCCTAGGGAGAGGATGATGCATTTGGAGATTTTTTTGTCGGTGTTGAAGAGGATGCTGATCTCGATGCTCTTGTCGTTCTCGAGGAGGCTGCGAAACTCCAAAAACAAGTGATTTTTGACATAACCTTTGTGCCTTGAGTTTTGACCTTGTTTTTCTAACTTCTTTCCTTCGTGCTATAGGTCATGATGTTGTACGACCAGGCCTTCTCCAAGTTACGAGCTGAACTGACTCATTGTGAGGGGGAGTTCGAGAAGCTCGCTTCGGAGTTGAATGAGCTAAAAACTCTATGCGCCCGAAGGGAGGAGGAACTGAACAACCTTTGAGCAAGTTCGGAGAAAGTGCTTCAAGAGCGGGCCATCTTCATCGATCAGGTTGTTTGATACTTATTAGCTTACCTTTGCAGATTGTGCGAAAGGATGCCCTAGCGGGGCAGCTTTGGGAAGAGATTGTGGCCAAAGATGTTGAGATCCTTGAGTTGAAGTGGTACAAGGATAGCATGGCCTCGGAAAGGGATACTCTTCGAGGGGAGTTGGCCTCGACTCAGAGTCTTCTTCAAGGTGCTAAAGAGGAGGTTCACAAATTCAAGGTGCTTCATGCTGAGTCGGCTGCCGCGTTATCTGCGGCCAAGTCTGAAGTCGATGCACTCATATTCTCGTATCGAAGATGCTGCTGCAGCGAATACTCGAGCCAGGGAGATATCTGAAAAGGCCGAGCTCAAACTGGCTCGCGCCCTTGCACATGCTCGATTAGAAGCTCGGAGGCAGGCCTTTGAGGAAGTGCACGTCAAGGGTTTCGATCTCTGTGCCGAGATCGAAGAAGCGAAGGCTTTGGAAGAGGAGTCGGCAGTTCCGACTACTTCGGACGAGGGCTCTGCAAGTAGCTCGGGGAGTAGCGAAGATGAAGACTAGGCCACCTTTGCCCTTTTTGCTTCTTCTTCTTTTGTATGTGGACTCCGCGTGGGAGTTTTGTAAATGCACCTTTGTAAATATATTTTTGGAATGCAAAGGATTTTCTTGTTTAATGTCTTCAAAGTTTTGCCTTTTAGTGTTTATGCCAAAGTCAAGCTTTGACCTTGAATTTAACTCCTTCGAGCTTGGTCTTGGAGTAATAGAGATCCTTGAGGTCGGGTTGTTCTGGTTTCGATCGCATACCTTCCCTCAGTCGGGTTGGTAAGGAATCGATTTGACTCCTCGATTCCTCGAACATTGTATGGTGACGTCATTCTTGTGACATGACCGTGAAGTGATCGAAGTGGCCCCGTCGGTATATTTTCCAAAAATCATAATTGCTTTGTTAAGCTGATTGGTTATCAAAGTTAATGAATAGTCCCCGCTCTTCTTATATATACTTGCTTTCCTTTCATTGAGGGCTTTGCCGCTTTGTGCAACTACCTTTCTCTATAAAGTTCCTTTTTTTGCGCTAGTTCTAGTGCCGTATCAGATCAAAGCTTTCGCCTGATTCTTCATCTTCCATTTCTTGTTTTGAAGGAATCATGGCTACCATGCTCAAATCCGCTCACCAGAAAGAGGGAAGTCCCACCTCTGCTTCCCGCTCGGCCGGTGGTACACCGCTGGCGTTTGGCGAGCCAACTTCGAACCGTTTCGTCTCGATGAAAGATTTTACGATAGAGAAACCTCTCGATGTTCCGGGCCATTGAGAACATGCATCGAGGTTCATTCTCTCAATAGAAGAGAGACACCTTGAGGCTGTGAGGAGAGACTGCGGATGGGGAGAAAATGTGAGGCTGCAGATACCCTCCCGGGAAGAGGATATTATGGCCCACGTAGAGGGGTTTCTGAATGTGTACACGTACCCTTTTACGTTGGGTCCTCTCAACCGACTCGTGCTCGAATTCTATCGAAGATATCGAGTTACTTTGGCTTAGATCGATCCGTCTTTCTGGCGGATAGTGTTGATGATGAGATTTTTTGCTAAAAAGGCCGAGTTCGAGTTCACTCTTAGCCACCTAATCAGATTGTATCGGCCTTTGCATTATCGAGGTCTAATTACACTACGACGCCGATCCACCAAGCCCTTTATTGCTAGTGATGATGAGGACAGGGATCGAGGGTGGATGAGTCAGTTTGTTCGAGTGAGGACTGTCGATATTATACCTGCGGAGTTCCTGCCATTTCCCGAGAAATGGAATTTCAAGCGTAAGTGATGTACTGTACTCTATTATTTTTGTTCTCGGTAAAGCCAGACTCCGTAAGGACGTTTTCTTTTTCCGCAGTGAACTCGTGGATGCCAAATGAGGTCCCCGATCTTGTGGACTGGGCCCGCAAACTGGTGGCCTCTTCGACTTATGATGAGCGCAAGTGGCGAGATTTGTCGAAGGGAAAATGGGAGGCTAAGAACCATGGTATGTGATATGTAGTCCTTCTCTCGAGGAGTACTTTCCTTTACGTACACTAATTTCTTTATTGCAGGCATCGGTGAGTTTTCTGAGGTGAGACCGTCCCCTTTCAAGGAGGAGGAAGGACCTTCGACTTCTGAGACAAGGAAGGATAATAAAAGAAAGAGATCCTCGAAGGACGAGGACTCCCATAGCAAGGCAGGACCTGCCCGGGGGCGCGAGGAGGACGTTGTTGCTGATGAAGATCTCATATTTATCGGTTGTTCTGTGGACATCAATGCACCCGGAGAGGATGATTCTACATTGATGGCTCGAACCAGGAGGCCTCCCGAGACTGTTGAGCTTGCTGGGCTCGAGGCCCCTAGTCTCGGGGGAGAGATTCCACAAGAGAGGAGGGGCGAAGGTCCTTCATTACCTGATTTGGCAGCTGGTTCTCGGACGACGGGAAGTACTCCGAGGGAAATGGGCTTCGATGTATCTCCGCCCAATCAGAGCGCCTCGGGTTGCTCTACCGGGGCCGATGAGACCGAGTCGGTAGATGCAAAATCGACCTTCGATGAAGCTCAGCGACTCTGCTGTATGGTGAGTGTTGAAGTCAATATTGCTTTTCTAACTTCGTACTTTCTTCTTTTTAACTGAACCTTCTTTCTCATAGGCCTTCGATAAGATCAAGTCTGAGCTGTTTCGCTGTGAGGCTAAATTGCGCAAAGCCTTGAATGGGCAGAAATCTCTCAGGCTTTTTTGTGACAAGAAGACAAGAGAGCTGATACATCTTCGATCGGAGTTGAACCGATGTCATGATTATGAAGGCAACCTCGAGAAATAGGTAACCTCTATTTTGAAGGAATACAGGCTTCTTCTCCCATCTTCGGAAACTAACGTTTCGGTATCTCGGTTGCAGGGAAAGACAGAGACGCTGGACCGCCTTCCGGGCGAAGCCAACCAGGTTAATTCTGAATGCAACGAATTGAAGGCACAAATAGATGCTCATGTTACGGCAAAAAGGAACGCTTTGGCTAAGGCCTCCGCCCTCGAGATACAACTTCGTAATGCTCGAGAAAGCAACTTGGTCTAGACAAGCAGGATTGCTAAGCTTGAAATAGATCTTCTGAAGATGGAGGCCGAGGTTGTGGATGCTCGAGATGAAGCCGAAGAGGTCCGAGTAAAAGCCGATAAGAAGGTGGCCATCTATCTGTATGATGATGTTGAAGCTCGTACGAAGTTGAGGGGGGCTTTTGATCGAGAGAGGAGGACCAATGAATATGTCCGATGCAGATCCAAGAGGGAAACTCTTGAGGAGATCCGTGGTAAGGGCTTCGATATCTCGGAGGAGATAGAGTAGGACAAGGCGGACGAGTTCGACACCAAGTTCCTGTTCCCGATGCTGAAGATAACGAGGAGGAGGCCGGTGAGGGAGCTGGTCCCGAGGGAGCCGATTGAGACATAGTCCCCGAGGGGAAACTCTAAGTTCCCGAGGGTAGACTAGGTTTTTCTTTCTTGTTATTTGTATTGGGATCCCTGTGGGAGTGTTGTAAATGTATCTTTGTACCATTATTTATAATAAAAAAGGAACCCTTTGGTTTTCCCTTTATATAAATTTCCACTTGCTTGTGTCTTTGTTTATGTTTTGAGTTTTGATGCTTATCGAAAATTAGTCCGATATGTTGGACTTTAAGATGAGAACCCTTAGGTAGTGCTTGATGAGTAATTGATGATAGTTGACGGTTTAGGGCTCGATCCTCGAATCAAATTTTGACTCGGGCTCATTGAGCCTTAGGTTTTCAACACATTGGCCCTTAGGTTCTTTAGATCGGGTCGATGCGACCTCTAATATAGCTATAGTTTTCCCTCATTTTGGCTAAAGACTTTTGAAGTTTTGATTATGCCTTGGCATGTTTTATGTTCGTCCGACTCTTCGACGGCTCAAACGAGAACCTCGATTATGAGTCGATTGTGAGCACGTGATTTTTGCCCTAAGTGAATTATTCCCAAAAATTCAAACAAAATGATTTCTTCCATTATTTTGCAATTTTGTGAATTTTGTTTTATTTTCTGTTAATTGTTTGCATTTTATTTGTGCATTTTAATTCATAAAAATATAAAAAAAAAACCTACACTTGGCACTTGCATTTAGGATTTAGTTTCATATTTTAGGATTAATTAGCGGTTAAGTTGTTTGCAAAATAAAATATAAAGAAAATAACAAAAATGATCTTTCGCATTTTTAGTTTTAATTTGTGTTTAATTAGAAGTTAAGGTACTTGGAAATTAGAAAATATAATTTTGGAGTGCCAATTTGGGTTTTGAGTTTTGATTTAGCATTTCAAAAATCAGAAAAATAAATAAAAGAAAAGAGAAAACAATTTAGAAGAAAGAAAATGAAGAGAAAAGGAAATTTGGGCCAATTTAATTCCCAACCCAAACAATTCCCCCAAACCCACTTCAAACACAAGCCCAGGTCACAGCCCACCCGGTCCAAATCTTGTGACCATTGAAACGACGTCGTTTCGAATAATTAAATGATCAAGCAATCCTGGCCGTTCGTTTACTTCATCCAACGGCCCTAGTCCCTTCTCCCACATTGATTAAAATGTCCGAAGAAATCATTTTGTAACCTAGGACTCATCTTCTTCATTGCCATGTCTCACCGCCACCGCCACCACCGGAAATCGCCATGCGGCGGTGTTTGATCGCCAAATCTTACCAAAATTGTACCACAAGCTCCCCTCAACCTTGTCATCTCAAATACACACTCCATTCACCATAAACCCTCCTGAAACCCCTCAAATCTCAGACTAAAAGGGGCAGAACCCTAGCGCCGCCCACTTTTTCCGATGGCGGCGCCGTCACCAATCAACTTCAAATGGACACCCTTGAATCCCTTTGTTCCCCCCGTTCTAAAAATCCAGTCTATCTCCCTCAAATCCTTGTTGAACTTCGCGAAGATCAAATCTAGGGTTCGAGCCCTCGAAGCCAAAGTCAAAACTGCTCTTACGGGTATCAGTTACCTATTTCTTGATGGAGAGTAAATGTCCAGTAAATCAGAGTTTTGGGTCTCAAGTTCGAGTCAAGGTGGTGAGTTTTTTATTTCATTCTTCATGTTTTTCTTTTCTGTGTGTCTCGAGTTTGTGTGCGCAGTCCGGGCACGTAGCCGGAACGTATAAATATGAATTTGTGAGAAAAATAATAAATTCTGATGTTTTAATTGATTAAGTTTGACTTCGGTCAACGTTTTGGCAAATGGACCCGGACTCGTGATTCGACAGTCCCGGAGGGTCCGTAGGAAAATACGAGACTTAGGGGTGTGCCCGGAATCAAATTCCGAGGTCCCGAGTCCAAGGAATGAATTTTTGTGTGAAATTGTTTTCTGGAAATAATTAAGGAAATTGGAAATGAAATTTGATTAAAAGACTGTGGTATCGGGCTCGTATTTTGGTTCCGACGCTCGGTACAAGTCTTATATACGGCTTAAGTACTTTCTGTAAGTTTGGTTGAATTTGGACGTCGTTTGACGTGTTTTGGACTAAAAACTCTAAACTTGAGGTTTTATGAAAATTGGAAGGAAATCCTGGGTCTTGAGGCCTAATTTGATGATTATGATGTTGTTTGGGCGATTTGATCGCACGAATGAGTCCGTAGAATGTTTTTGAGTTTATATGTATGTTCGGTTTGGAGCCCCGAGGGCTCGGGTGAGTTGAGTAGGTCCCGGGAGGTCTTAGGCTAGAAATATCAGATGGTTGCAGGTTCAGGTGTTGCAGGCCCCCAGCGCGGCCGCGGTCAATTCCGCGCGGTCCGCGCTGGAAGCCGCGCGGCCGCGGTGCGTTCTTGCGCGGTCCGCGTGGCTAGGTTCAGAGGGCCAGTGAATTCTAGGTCAACCAGCGCGGCCGCGCACCAAATCAGTCCGGTCCGCGTTGGGTAGGTTCAGAGAGTCATTTTCTTCCCTTCCTCGGCGCGGCCGCGGTGCATTCTTGTGCGGTCCGTGCCAGTCTTCAGCAGAGTATATAAAGTCGGGATTTTCAGTCATTTTTCACTTTTTCAAAACCCAAAACATAGGAGGCGATTTTCCAAACGATTCCACTTCTTCAAAACGATTGGTAAGTATTTTCTAACTGATTTTCTTTACTCCTTAACATCCTTAAACATAATTTCAACTTCAAAACAAAGATTTTAATGGGGAAATTGGGAATTTAGGGTAGAACCTAGGTTTTCTAAAATTGGGGATTTTGGACCTCAATTCGGGGTCCGATTCCAAAATAACTTACATATTTGAGTTCATGGGGGAATGGGTAAACGGGTTTTGGTTCGAACCTCGGGTTTTGACCATGTGGGCCCGGGGGCATTTTTTTTTGACCTTTTGGGGTAAATTGATGAAAAAAGCTATAATTAGTCATTGGGTTTGTTTTGTTTAGCACATATTGATATCATGAAGTCCTTATTGCATAGATTTGGTCGAGTTGGAGCCAAATTAGAGAGGGAAAACAGTTGTGGAGGATTGTATCGGCCGCGGAAGTTGAGGTAAGTGTTTGGTTTAACCCTAGCTTGAGGGAATAGGAGTCGAGTCTTGTTTGCTAATTGCTAAATGATCGAGTACGATGTATAGGCATGGTGACGAGTTCCTATACATTGGGGTTTAGCATGACCGTTAGTCCTTATATGTGAGTTGTTTGGATATTGTTATGCCTTCCATGTTATTAATGGCTTCTATACGTGGTAAACACCTTGTGAAAGATATTGTGATTGTAGAACTTCGTGGAGCATTGGCTCGGTCTGAAATACAAATGGTGAGGGTATGTGAAATGAGAAATGCCTTAGAGCTTGATACGAGTGTTAATGAGAGTTAGGATATGGAAATGAAAGAAAAAGAGGAATAACGATTTACTCTTGCATGGTTGTTATTGGTTGTTTGTGTACCCTTGTTGGGATTTCTTTCTAAATACTTGTTTACTCCCTTGTCCTTTATTTGTGACTGTTGTTTGGGCAAGGTTGAGAGGTATACATTACGGATTGGGTTGTGCGCCGCAACAATGTTAATTGTGGATTGGGTTGCACGCCGCAACAATGTTAATTGTGGTTCGGGTTGCACGCCGCAACAGTGATAATTATGGATCGGGTTGCACACCGCAACAATGTTAATTGTGGATCGGGTTGCACGCCGCAACAATGTTAATTGTGGATCGGGTTGCACGCCGCAACAGTGATAATTATGG
This sequence comes from Nicotiana attenuata, assembly GCF_001879085.1. Classification (NCBI taxonomy): domain Eukaryota; kingdom Viridiplantae; phylum Streptophyta; class Magnoliopsida; order Solanales; family Solanaceae; genus Nicotiana; species Nicotiana attenuata. The sequence goes on along the minus strand of NC_031990.1, from coordinate 49,388,647 downwards.
ATCGGGTTGCATGCCGCAACAGTGATAATTGTGGATCGGGTTGCACGCCGCAACAATTATTGATGCAAATGTGTTTAGTGTTGGTATTAGTTCCTTGTTCGCTTTAAATTGTAAATTGTACCTAGATTGATTACTTCGGACTTACTGTTAATCTTGTTATCTCCCCACAGCATGTTTCCCCTCCCATACTGTTAATTGCCTTGCATTTCGATTTCCGTTGTATATTTATAATTGCACAGGTTTATATGAGGTCCAGTCTAGCCTCGTCACTACTTCGCCGGGGTTAGGCTAGGCACTTACCAGCACATGGGGTCGGTTGTGCTGATGCTACACTCTGTGCATTTTTGCACAGGTCCAGGTGTTGAGCAGCAGCAGCAGCATTAGCACGGGGGCGAACCTTCAGTCCAGAGAGACCCGAGGTAGCTTGCAGGCGCCCGTAGGCCCGGCGTCTCCCTTCTATCTTTACATTTGGCTATCATCTCATTGTACCCGAGATAACCAGATTGTGTTTCTTTCAGACTTTGTATGTAGTACTCCTTAGATGTTCGTGAGTATGTGACTCCAGTCCCGAGGTAGAGATATATGTGTTGGAACTTCTGTATTTTTGATCATCTATCTACATTTAAGTCTTCCGCTAGTGTTTTTAATTCCGTTGCCTTCATTTAGTGCCGTTAATTGTTAAAAAGGAACATGTGTTTAAGGAATTTGTTCATTAAGTTGGCTTGCCTAGCTCCGTTAGTAGGCGCCATCACGACTCCCGTTGGTGGGAAATTCGGGTCGTGACACTTCTTGACTAAGGTGACAGGTTTGGGGCTTGGTTCAACTAGGTTAGTAATTCCATGGGTAAGTACAAGGGCATTAAGGGCATTTTACTTAGGGAATAGGATAGTAACTGAATTTGGAAGCTCTAGAATACCCTAGAATAGGGTTCAATTTGCAATTTCATGAAATATAGCAGGATAACTTGGAAAAGAAGTCAGTAAATTAGGGACTAGGGTATAAAATCTGAATAAAGGAGGGGGACCCTAGAATAGGGTTCAATTTGCAATTTCATGAAATATAGCAGGATAACTTGGAAAAGAAGTCAGTAAATTAGGGACTAGGGTATAAAATCTGAAATAAAGGAGGGGGAAAAGGTATGAGGGGGTCTACAAGCTTCCCCCTGAAATTTGCCTATAAAAGGCAACCCCCTTTGCCTTCATAAACAAGTTTGGAACCCAAAATTTCCCTCCAACAACCATTCTGCAAATCTGAACTTCAAAATTTGAATTTCAAATAAAAGGAGCTAAAAAATTCTGATCTGATAGCTCAAGCCTTTTGATCACGCCCAACTATGCCTTATAAAAAGGACTCTGCGGACGTTGCAAATATAACCCGAGTATTACACCCAGGGTCGAATCCACAGAGAGTTAACCTATCAACCACTATCTTCAGACCCACTAATTCTTCAGAACCAGCTTCCCAAATATTCAAATCTCAGTTGAATGTTCTTTAACAACTATGCTTGCAAGTAACTAAATGGCTGTAAACTAAACTAATAAGGTTGTAAACAATTATGATAAAAAGCTAACGCAATGATTTCCCCTATTGATGGAATCCCTTATATTTATGCTCATATAAATTTACCAACACATCTCTATCAGTCATGAACGCTAATCTTACCGTAAATCTCTCCCGAGTAATCACAGTAATTTACTATTGCACTCTCCCGAGATACACTAGCTTACTTTATTTAGCACGATTCACTTTAGATTACACCCAAGGCTTCGTTATCCCTAATCCCGCCTTTAAACCCGCAATTATAGATTCCTCTAATAATCTAGGAGTGGTGTTGTTCAACAATACCCTAAATATGCACTCTTTTCCAAGTTATGCACACTAAATAGGCACAACTAATTGAGGATCCTGTCAATTAACTACAACAAACACGAAGTTGAACAAATAGAGATTAAACTAGCAATTTGTATTCACATAAACAAGAAGTTCATCACCCAATAGGTTCCATCAAAACCTTAGACAAGGAATTTAGCTACTCATGGCTATGGGAAAATAAACTAAGATAGAATTCATCATAAAAATCAAAAGTAAAGAAGAAAGACGTTTTGAGTATTCTCTCACAATGGTTTTCCTTGCTAAGAACCCCTAAAAATCAATACCTCCTCTCTTGGGCGAAGTCTAATGTTTTAAATAGGGTTTAGGTCTAAAAATCCCGTATTTGACACTTTGACCCCTGAACTTTTCTGCGCCTGCCGCGGTTCTGCCGCGGTCGTGGTAGAACCGCGGCCAATCACCCTCTCTGAATCTCTAAAGTTCTGAAGCTGCCTTCCCCCGCGGTTCTGCCGCGGTCGCGGTAGAACCGCGGCCAAACCATTTTTCTGAATCCTAAGGGCTGGCAGGGCGTAGCTTCATTGGGAATTTACACATTTGGCCTCTTTTCTCCAATTTTGACTCCAAAACTGCTCCTTAGCCTTCCTTATACATATATCACCTGCAAATCATGAAAAGCACTAATAAGAGCATTTTGTTATCACTTTTAGCATTAAAACTACACAAGAAGGTGATTATTTAAGGTGTGATTATAGTCAAATTCACCTATTATCAACACCCCACACTTAAATCTTTGCTCGTCCTCGAGCAAACTAAACCACACTTCTAGGCCTAACTGTTCAATGCATTGCCCCAATTTATGTCACACCTGCTATTATCAATGATCGACCTAAGCAGTGCACAATCATATCTCAAATGCAGACTCTCATGCCAAGACACACTTGTGCTCACTCTAATTACTCTAAACATAAGTGAACGNACTCACTTTTCTTCCTGAGTCACATGCCCTCACATAAACAAAATCTGAGAGAAGTTCCACACACATAAAATTCAACAACAAGGAACCATATATAGAAAGAATTCACTCACTCTCACCAAAGAGCATTCACATGCCACACAGACACACCATAAGCTTGCCCCTAGTGTAATACTCTACTAATCGAGCCATTCAGTCAACGATCAAGAGGTCTTTATAGGTTGTAATGTAGGCTAAGGGACGGGTAGGATATATTTGGATATAGTGACTAACCTCCCTAAGCACTTTTAATACACACTTCCTTTTATTTCACCTTTATGTTCAACCCAATCATTATTGCACATTTTGTTTCACTTGTGACCCCCACTTTTCTTTAGGTACAACTGGCTTCTTCTTCTTTTTTTCTTTTTTTTTCCAGAGATTTATTGTACAATGCCAGTTCACCAATCAAAACCTTCATTCTTGATTCCCTTTTTTCACTAACTCTCTCCCACCCCACACTTTGACTTTTGTATATTCTTTAGTGATTCAAGTGCTTCTAGGAGGTAAAGGTTCAAACAATTAAGTTTATTCAAACACATCGATTTAGATCATTATAGGGTTATCAAAGAATAGGCTTCAGGCTCAAAAGGGTTAACTATGGTAATATGCACAGGTGGATTCTCAAGTATAAAGGGTTGCACAAAGAAATGCCTCAATTATCTCTAAAACCAAACGACTTCTATTTCGCTTTGCAAAACACACAGGGCAAGTTCTAGGTATCATATGCAAGCTTAGGATGCAAGTAACAACTCACACACACTTAGCATGTAACTCATTCCGAATCAGTTCATCAACACAATCATACGAGTGTTCAAGAAAGACAAGATGTGCAAAATTAAGGCATATATTATGAGTCCACAAACAAGCTTAGACATCACACTCTCAAGTTTTTTTTAGTTTTTTTTTTTTTTGCTAGTGTGCACATTTGGGGTTTTTATTCTGACATTCACCCATCTAATCCTAAAATTACAAAAAGAAAAATCTACCTAACCCGGTTCAAGAAAAAAAACCTTGGAAAAGAACCGTGGTCAAAAGAAAAACCAAGGGAGAATTACTACACTACCTAAAAAAGAATAAAATAAAGAAACTACATGGACTACTTCCCTCAAGAGTACTGTCCAAGTGGTCCGTCCTCAGGAAGAGTCCTCTATATTTTTTTTTATTTTTTTATTTTTTAGATTCGACTATGACCCTCAAGAGACCTGTCGATAAGTGTCCGTCGTTGGGCCAAGTCAGTTACTTCTAATGTGAGTACAGTCAATTATACACAACAACATCAATCTAATATTACAACATACTCAATGTCTATATACACTACAATACACTACCAGAGCAAGTCTCCCACCCCACACTTAAAATTATGGCATGTCCCCATGTCATATCAATAATAAGAGGGTAAACGAAACTCCCTGGTAGGCCAAAGGCCGAAGCACTAGCAGCTCATGGGGTACTCAGGCTTTTCCCAAGCTTGGTCCTTCGTGCGGGTACCTCACACTTAGTTCCAACTATTTGGTTTGCTGTTGCATCCTTCCACTACCTTTGCTTTCCATGCTCCTAGAAGAAAAAAAAATTGACACACTTTTCTCGCCACTTGGATGATATGAACTGGGCACCTAGCTTGGAATCAAGCTTGTGACCTCGAGCGATCGGTGGTACGTTGATGATCGAGCCAAGCTTTAAATACTTCATTTTGCACTTCTTGGCTTTCATGTGAGGAATGTCATTTTGCCTCCTTGTTCCCTCAAATTGTAAGATGAATGGTTGTTGCCTTTCCTCCTTGCAATCCCTCATTGAGTCGTGTAGATCAATTCCCATATCACCACACAAGTCCAATGTTGAAAAATGCTTGAAATGCGACTTCAAACCTTCATTTTGCAATTTTTCTCGGATTTTGACATCCTCTTTTTCCCTCGGGTTAGAGTCAATCTCAACCAAATTTTTATTTACACCGGTTGACTCTAATCCTATTTTTTTCTCGGCACCATTAACACTCATGGAGTCGGTTGGCGGATGTTCAATTCTTGCTGCATGCTGCTCCCCGTACACTGCTTTTACTCCATCCTTGGTTGGAAATTTCATCATTTGATGGAGGGTTGGTGGCACTGCCCTCATACTGTGTATCCACGGCCTTTCAAGTAAGTCATTGTATCTCATGTCACCTTCGATGACATGAAACTTGGTATCTTGGATTGTACCGGCCACGTTGACCGGGAAGATGATCTCCCCTTTCGTTGTCTCGCTCGCCATGTTGAATCCATTGAGGACTCAAGAGGCGGGTATGATCTGGTCGAGCAGTCCGAGCTGCTCTACCACCCTCGACTTGATTATGTTGGCCGAGCTACCTGGATCCACGAGCACACGTTTAATTTGAAATTTATTCAAAAGAAAAGAAATTACCAGTGCGTCATTATGAGGCTGAGACAAGGTCTCGATGTCCTCTTCGCTGAATGTGAGTGCATCCTCTAGTATGTAACTCCGAGTTCGCTTTTCCCTGGTGATGGATATTTTCGTCCGCTTGACAACGGGTCCCTGTGGGGCGTCGATCCCTCCAATGATCATGTGGATGACGTGCTGTGGTTCTTCTGGTTCGTTCTTCCTGTTTGCCTCTCTTTCCCGAAATTGGTTTTTAGCTCGGTCACTGAGGAACCTCGAAGGTGCCCTTCGCTGATCAGTCGGGCTACCTCTTCTCGAAGCTATCTGCAATCCTCGATCCTATGACCGTGAGTACCGTGATATTTGCATACCAAGTTAGGGTTTCTCTGTGAATGGTCTGACAGTATGGGTTTTGGCCACCTGGTATCTTTGATTTTACCTATGGCCGATATGATGTCCGAGACATCGACGTTGAAGTTGTACTCAGATAGTCGGGGTGCCTCTACCGGCCTAGTGTGCCTATTGGACTCGGCTTTACTCATGAGTCCCCGAGAACTTTGACCTCGATCTGTCCTTCGATCGCCTCGAGGTATATTACGCCTCGGGGCATTTCTTCGATCTTCTACATACGACTGGTACCTTTCCTTGTTTGGTCTCGACTCCCTTTCTGTAAACTTTTGTTCCTTTGTTAAGAGCCTGCTAGGATATACTGAGCCTGAGGGGGCTCCTAATTGGTCGTCTTCGACCCTAATCTTCAATTGATACCTGTTGTGCACATCCGCCCAGGTCACGGCGGGATATTCGATAAAATTTTGTTTTAGCTGCTTCGAAGCTACCGAGCTTCGTTCGTTCAAGCCTTGAGTGAAGGCTTGTACTACCCAGTCATCGGAGACTGGTGGTAATTCCATTCGTTCCATATAAAAGCGAGATACAAATTCCCTTAGCATCTCGTTTTCTCTCTGTTTGATTTTGAAGACATCGGACTTCCTAGTGGCGACCTTGATGGCACCAGCGTGTGCCCTCACAAAAGAGTCTGCCCATATGGCAAATGAATCTATTGAATTTGGGGGTAGGTTGTGATACCACATCATAGCCACCTTTGACAGTGTTTCTCCAAATTTCTTCAACAAGACGGACTCAATTTCGTCATCCTTTAAGTCGTTCCCTTTTACAGCACAAGTGTAAGCGGTAATGTGCTCATTAGGGTCCGTGGTCCCGTTGTACTTCGGGATATCGGGCATTCTGAATTTCTTCAGGATGGGCTTCGGAGTCGCACTCGGTGGGAATGGTTTCTGTATGAACTTCTTTGAATCTACGCCCTTCAGAATCAGGGGTGCGCCCGGGATCTAATCGACCCTCGAGTTATAAGTCTCCATCTTTTTATTGTTAGCCTCTATTTTCCTTTCTCCTGATTCAATCCTTTTGGTGAGGTCCTTGCTGCGGCCAAACGCACACACAAGTACATGCGGTCGTCAAGTAATAAAGTGACTAAAAGTCGGATGTCGATCCCACGAGGACTTATGATCAACTATTAACTAAATTAGACTATCCTAATTATCTATACAAAAATTAAACCAAGAAGTATTTGATTCTAAACTAATTAAAATAAATAAAAACCAAAATAATGAACTTTGGACAGAGAAAGAGCAGATTTTTTATGATATCAATGTAATGAAAACGATCTAGGGTTATGGGCTATCTAACATTCCTATTGTATTTTTCAATTGAATTAACTAACTAATTTATCTAGTTTATTGGTTGACAGGGTTAATATTGCTCATAAGAATCTGTCGAGTTCTTACTCGCCTATTCAAGCTAACCTAACTCCTATATGTCTATGGAATTAGAATCAACAAGAACGCATTTATAATTCCTGTAAATCAACCAAGCAAGGCAATTAGGTATATGTCTATCCTAACCGCGAATCCGTTCCCCGATGCCCAGGTTCAAGAACTTGCTCTACTCAATCCTATATGCAATCTAGAATTCCCACTTTCGAGTTCAACTCTAGATAGTATTCAATTGGTGATCAAGCAATCAAATAATTAAGTGCAAGATTGAATAAATAAACCAATATGATAAACTAAGAAATCAAAATCAATATCCGAATAACAATAGTCATGAGAGAACCACAACCCTAGAACGCGAAGTTTAGCTCCACATAGACATGGTAGCAAAACAAAAAATCATACAAAGAAACATAAAAAGACTAAGTTGGTGGAAGAAAAGATGAAACCCGGCCTCCACGGCGGCTCTGTGCTTGTGTTTTCCTCTCAAAAACGTCCTTCTCTATCAAAATACCGTTTTTCCATGTATATATACCAAGTAGGGTTGGGCCCAAACAATTATACCTTCTCCAATGTGAAAAAGTACATTTTTCCCGGGTGACTAGCGCAAGCTCGCGCATCCTTCGCGCATGACTTCGCGCATATTCCTTGACATTCTGCCTCCAGATCCTTAACTAGCGCGACTTCACGCTAACTTCGCGCATTTTTCACCCTGTTCTATTCCGAATTTGGAAAAATATAAAACACGAGTAGCTCTTTGAGTTATCTTTCCAACCATATATTGTGGAGCTAAAATGGAGTTCTGAACAAAAAGTTATATCTATTTTACTAGACAGTGCGCAATATACCTACTGGAGTCTTCGTTCGCTCTAACTATCATCCGTTGACCCCCAAACACGATCCCGGCTTAATTCCTTGAACTTTTACTCAGACTTCAAAGCTCCAAATCACTTGAATTCATTCCATAACATCTATATAGCTCGGAATCACTCCTACAAGGCATAAAACACACCATTAGTGCAAAATACTAGCGATTAAAGCTCAAACTCAATTAAAGTGCAGTAAATTAGAGTGTAATAAGCGACTAAAATACGTAATTATAGCCTATCATCAACACCCCACACTTAAACGTTGCTCGTCCTCGAGTCAACCAAAAATTTACTCTATCTATGAGCACTTAACACATTCGAAGCACACTACACCAATGATTATGGCTGATAGCAACAATTAAACTCTAGCATATGCAATCATCATACACTTCCTTTACTTATGCCATTCTTAAAAAATATTCAAACAAAGACAATATGCCCACAACAATCCTAGCCTCAAAAACCAACTCAATGTCACAATGCACTCACGGCTTGAACACCCAACATCCTAGAGAAGTCTAATAATGTTATCCATCCTTCGTGAAACCATGTGCCTTCACAACCAAAGCAAAGAAAGTAAAATCAATCCACACATTCGAATCTCCTGCTCACATATATCAAAAGAAAATATTGCTCACCCTCACAAAAGAAGTCACATGCATGTAATTGGTACCATAGGCTTGCCCTTAATGTAAATCTCTACTAATGTAGGCTCGCTCGATCTAAAATCAATTAGGTCTTTTTTATGGTTGTAATGTGGGCTAAGGGACGGGTATGATATATTTAGGAATAGTGACTAACCCTCTTAAGCACTTTAACACACCACATAACCAACTTTAAGCATAAATTCTTCAATCCACTTTAATTTCACAAATAATATCACCCCAAAAATGCTCCCTTTTTCTTTAAGCACTACATTATTTCATACCCACTAGCAGGAACAAGACAACAATGTATTCATCTCTATTTATATTTTTCATATTATTCTTTTTTTTCAATTTCCGCTAGTGGTATTATTTTTAAAAAACAAGTGCACCTTTCTTCCTTTTATTGGTTCCACTCAAAAGCCACCCCACACTTCGTTCCTTCTTACTTCTTTTAGCGCTCATCTCACAATTAAAAGTTCTTTAAGAGGAAAAGGGATCAAAACAATGTCAATTAAGAGTAAAAAGGGTATAGGCTCGCAATGTGGGTGCCAAATAAAAGTCTATAGGCTCAAAAGGATTGACTAGGGATAAATTTTATTTGTGGTAAGAAATTAAGCTCAAAAAGATCAAAGAAAGCCTAAAATCATTTTTCAAACCGAACATCACCTAAAATTTCGCTTCAACTCACATACCGGGCAAGTTCTAGACACAAGTACAATGCATGGACTACACAAAAACCTCGCCACACATGGCACATGACTCACTAAGAACGGTCTCATTCCGACTCTCAAACAAGTGCAAGTATTCACGGAGCCACGAGATATTAAGCATTAAGCACAAAGTGAACATAAGCCAATTAAACGAGACATAGGCGCCACAAAACATGCTATCCAACAAAGTAAGGCATCATTAATAAATTCAAATTATAGGGAAGATACTACACATGCCAAAGCCTATGCTACTATCAAACAAGCCAAGGGCGCCTAGGTTCATCATTCTTCCTCCATTTATTCTCTAAATTCCTAATCTACTCTAAAAAAATAAAAAAAATATAAAAGGAAAAACTACTACCCGGTTCAAACTACATCCCATGGAAAAGAACCGAGGCACAAAGAAAAACCACAGAGGATTATTGCTACCTAAAAAAATAAAAGACACATTTTTGGATTTTTTCTATTTTTTATTTTTTTTATTGGACCTTAATCCCTCAAGAAAGCTGTCCACAAAATCCATCGTCGGGAAAAGTCCAAATTTTTCGAATTTTTTGTTTTGTTTTTTTTTTCTTTTTTTTTTAAAATTACTACACTAAGAACGAGTACTATAACTAAGCTAACATAGCACAGAAAATCACCCAGACAATCTCCTCACCCCACACTTAAAATTGTGCAATGTTCTCAATGCACACTAACAATAACAAGAGGCTAAAGAGACTCCCTGGCAGGCCCAAGGCCGAAGCATTAGCAGCTCACGGGATACTCAGACTTCTCCCAGGTACGATCCTTTGTGCGGTCACCCCACACTTATTTCAACCACACAGCTCACTTTTGCACACTTCCAGTGGCTTTTCTTCTATGCTCATAATCCTACAAAAAAAATGCTACAAAGATAGAAAAATAAAATAAACAAAAATAAATAAAAATAAAAGAAAGCAGTAAAGCTGGGTTGCCTCCCAACAAGTGCCTAATTTAAAGTGCGGCACGACTTGAACCAATTTTTGTCTCCACCTTGAACTTATGAATTGTACCCCTAACATGGCATCCAATCTGTGGCTATGCACCTTTGGTGGGGCTACAAAGATAACCATGCCAAGTAATAAAATTTTCACTCTGCACCTCTCGGCCTTTAGATGAGAAATGTAATTTTTGCTCTTTGGCACAACAAATTCAAGAATATAGGCACTCTCGTCCTCACTCTTTGACCCCCTCATTGGCTCAGATGGCTCGATTACTATCTTACTATCTAAACACAATGTGGAAAAATGATTGGAATGAGGTCTAATGCGCCCTAACTCATGAATTTTACTACTATTTGCATTCGCATATTTACACACACTCAAGTCTCCCAAAGTAATGTTATCTACTGCCTCACATGACTCTAGAGCACTCTTCTCAATATTGGCATCATCAAGAAAAACATGGTCTAGTGATTGGTATTCTCGTTTTAGCTCCTCAATTTGGTCTAAAAGATTTTTTTCAGCTTCACACAACTCATTATTAAATTTTTGGGCGTTACACGCATCAACCTTTGCACCCAAATCTGCATCTAAGTTATGTACATCCAAGCCAAAATTATCAATTTTATGTGCAAGTTCATCTCTCTCCTTAGACCAATCATTTACCAACATTGTTAGAAGACAACGTCGTTTCGCATATTCGCCTAATCGAGAATATTCTTCCCAGTACCAACCCTTACTCCCATATTCAAATTCAGACCTCCAAGAAGTCAGGCCATGACAAGACCAAAAATACGAGCCATAAAAGTCTTTTGTCAACCAAGAGTCTTCATCAATAGCCTTACCTCCGTATATTTCATCCCCAAATGTCATGTTGAGAGAACTAGGAACAGACTAAGAGAAAAATATCAAATATTTGTAAAAATAAAAGTATATACAAAAAAGGATAAAATTTTGTCACGACCCAATTCCCAAACCCGGTCGTGATGGCGCCTCTCGTGAAGACAAGGCCAGCCAACTAACCCAAGTTCGTCTCTTTAACAATTATTAAACATAAATGAATAGGAAATACAACTTAATGGCATTAAAAATTATTAACTACAACCCAACACAACCCGACTGGGGTGTCACAAGTCACGAGCATCTAAAGAAGTCGGAACACAACTACAGGGCCAATGATATACAAAATAAAATCTGGAATCAAAGATGAAGTCCGGTGCCGCGAACGCTGGCGGTCACCTTGCTCAGCCACAATAGTAATACCTTCAATCCGCTAATAACCCGCTACCGGGTGGACAATACCTGCAACTGCACGCGAGGTGCAGGGAGTAAAGTGAGGACTCCAACTCAGTGAGCAATAAGAGTAAATAATAACTGCGCGGCAAGAAATCACGTAAGAGCACCCCATCATGCTATATAGGACAGTACAACCCTTTGAGAAAAACAGTAATACCGTGAAAATCCTTTAGAAAATATCTGGCTCAGTTAAAAACCTCTTTTGAAAATATCCTTTTCCAACAGTCAACCAAATGAATGCGTAATCAGATAGTGCAAGTCCGCACATAAGTCAGCCCCTCGGGCACAACACTCCATTAACAAATAACACCAGGGTATCTGGTAAATAGTGTAAGAAGTAGCATGGATGTCAATGATATGAGAGTGTTGAATGTCATGACACGTAGTACAAGTCAGGAACCAATGCATGAATACAATGCAATGCACATGACCGCTGCGGCGTGCAGCCCGAGCCATCCATATTTAACGTCGACGGCGCTCACTGGGGGTGTGTACAGACTCCGGAGGGGCTCCTACAGCCCAAGCGCAATAATCAAGTCATCTCGTGGCATCAACCAGGCCCTCGGCCTCAATATCAATACAGTATCACTGCGGCGTGCAGCCCGAGCCAACCATATATCTAGAAATCACTATAACACTGCTACGGCGCGCAGCCCGATCCATGCTCAGTTCAGAAATGCACATAAGCCACTTGGGCAATATAAAAATAAGGGTTCTCAGCTCAAAACGTCAATAAAAATATGGTTTGAGTTTTCAAATCTTAGAAAAACAGCTGAGTTTGCAAAAGAGTATTAAAATCTTGGACTGAGATCAAATAATATGCAAAGTAATGCGTAAACAGTGATATCAATCCCTGAAGAATTCACATAGTTGGAACGAAGCCCAAACATGGCAATCAGCCCAAATTATGATGATAACAAGTAGTTTCAGTCAAATACATAGTAATTTCATCAATCGGGACGGACCAAGTCACAATCCCCAGCGATGCTCTACCCCACGCTCGTATCCGGCGTGCAAGTCACCTCAATATAGCACTATGATGTGCGAATCCGGGGTTTCAAACCCTCAGGATATCATTTACAAGTATTACTCACCTCGAACCGGTGAAAGCTCTAGCTCGCGACGCCTTTTGCCCCTCAAATCGGCCTCCACGCGCGTCAAATCTATCCAAAATCAGAGCGAATACATCACAATATGCTAATGGAACAATACCCAATCGAAAACAATCGAAAAATAGCAAAAATCTCGAAGCTAGCAAAACCCGAGCCCCGGGCCCACTTCTCGAAAAATTACAAAACTCACATTACCGGATTCCTCGTCTCGCCACGAGTCCATACATACCAAGAACTCCCAAATCCGAGCTCAAATGACCTATCAAATCCCAATTTGAAATATCAAAAAAAAACTCAAGCCCTAGCTTTACCCCTTTTGATGAATTTCAACCAATTTCCATGTTAAATCTATCATAATCTCGTGTATTTAGGCCAAGGGACTTACCTCCAATCGATTCCCAGTCAAAACTCCCTTTAATTCTCGCCAAAAGCTCTCAAGGTCGCTTAACAATGGAGGAAATAGCATAACCCTCACGGAGCAAAAATGAATATAAACTCCTACTGGCCTTCAGGGGTTTCCGCTTCTGCGGTCCCCACGCCCGCTTCCGCGAGACCGCTTCTGCGGTTTTTGTCCGCTTAAGCGGAATTTCATTAAATCACAAGGGTTGCTTCTGCGACACAATTTCTCGCTTCTGCGAAACTTCACCCCCCAGGTCAAACCGCTTCTGCGACCTCATGTCCGCTTCTGCGGACTCGCTTAAGCGAAATGACTTCCGCTTCTGCAGAACTGCTCAACCTCACCCTCTTTCGCACCTGCGAAGCCTTCTCCACTTCCGCGCAACCGCATCTGCGGTTGCCTTTCCGCAGATGCGAAAATACCTGCTGCAGCCAAGAACCTGCAATTTCCAACTTCAATTTCCTTCCAATAGCCATCCGAAATCACCCCGAGGCCCCCGGGACCTCAACCAAAAACACCAACATATCTTAAAACATCATCCAAACTTGCTCCATTTATCAAAACACCTCAAACAACATCAAATTACTCAAAACTCATCGAATTCAAGCCTAAGTTTCTCAAAACTTCCGAATTACGCTTTCGATAAAAATCCCGACCAAACGATGTCCGAATGACCTAAAATTTTGCACAAATATCACAAACCACACATCAAAGCTACAGCAACTCTCGGAATTCCATTCCGACCCTCGGATCAAAATCTCACCTATCGACCGGAATCCGCCAAAATACTAACTTCGCCAATTCAAGCCTAATTCTACACCGGACCTCCAAAATCAATTCCGATCGCACTCCTAAGTCACAAATCATCCCCCGAAGCTAACCGAAACACCGGAAATCACATCCGAGCCCTATAACTCATAAGTCAACGTCCGGTTTACTTTTCCAACTTAAGCCTTCCTTAAAGAGACTAAGTGTCTCATTTCTTATCAAAACCAATCCAAATCAACTCTCACACACCACATACCGATAACGAAACATGAAGAAGCAATAAACGGGGAAAACGGAGCAGTAACACATGAGACGACGGGTCGGGTCGTCACATCCTCCCCAACTTAAACAAACGCTCGTCCTCGAGCGTATCCAGAGTTGTCCTAGAAGCCAACCAATAGCTGAATGACCTTACCAAACATATACCCGGGGTGATCCCACGTCACCCTATCTCGCATAGGTCCGATAACACAATGTAGCTGAAATTTCACAGTCCATCAAAACCATAAACCGTAGAACCACATTGCACTTTCGGAGATCATACACAAGATCAGAACCTCACATCGATACTGAGAATAAGCGCGAACCAGCTGTAACAACCCATACCTGCAACCTCAGGTGAAATCATACGATATACCACTCAATCCAAACACTCGAACGGTAGCCTCTATTCACAGCAGTAGCCCACAATAACCAAATACCGATAGAAAACCTTTTATTAGCTAAAGTCTTATTCCAACACTTTCATATACTGCCGACAACAAATGAAACACGCGATAAACCGTAACCATTCCTCAGATCAACCATTCAAGAAGCCACTTCCCTTTGTCTATTACCACAACAGATTTCCGGGCCGAACCTCGATATTGTCCTTCTAACAAGTTAAAATCAAACCTGTTCGTATTCATTAGTGACTTCCACGATCACCTCGAATCCAACACACTACTCTGGTGATAAGACACCTCAACACAGGCCTAAGCCACAACTTGCACAATACACGCACCAATAAGAAACGGTCTGAACATACTCAAATCATGACAAATGACTCAAACGAAAGAGTTGTACCTCAAGCTCATCGGTATCATCACAACACAAGGCTGAGACCCCGTCTCACATCATAGAAATAGAACACCTGAATCTACCTCGAAAGGTCATAACTCCACGTAGCCTCGCTACAATGCGCGATCCTATCCAAACCCTGTTACACCTGAAGCACCTCAAGTCGCTATGCTCAAAATCAACCGCCACGCACAATTTGATGTCTGAAACCAAAGCAATTCATTACACCCACGGTGAAACAAATAACATACGACAAGCAACCTGATAGATCATAACCAATACTCCATTTACCGAGCAACACTCGATTACTCTTCCCGCTCGACTTTCTCTATGAATCCTCAATAGAACCGCACCACATGTGCCCATATCCAACCAATCATAACGCCTCACAGCACAGAAAAGTAACTCATAGATCTCCCCAGATCACTAACAAGTTCAATAACGGTCGAATCAACCTATCCCTCAACAATACAACTCGGGACTAACCAAGCTAACTCAAGCTAAATACGTAGCCACATCGGCCTGCCAACGAACTCAATACCAAGAAGCCTGAAGCTGCTCCTTCCGCTACTATAACTCCTGCCGGAGCCGTACAATACGGTGCCCGACACCAAATAATCACCGAAATCCACAGTCTCGCCTGACGACATGCCCGGCCACAAGGAACGCATCCGAAAAGTCCCTCAATACCGGAACTGAATCAATGGTAGAAACCTCTACACTGACATCTGCCACAAAGGCCCAATTAAGGAAAACAATCCTTCCCAGCCGTCCGTTGGTCTTTGGAATACAAACCACTCTGCTAGAACATAATCCGATGCACCTCGCCACGCAACATGTGGCATTTTCCAACATAGCCCATAGCACAATATTCTAGAATAACCCGACACTGGGACAACCAGTCTACACCCCAATATCATATCCAAAATCTAATATACCAAGCAAAGAAAGATCCACTCGGGCCTCCAAATCCCAATAGTCGCTAACGGTACCAATACACGATCCACAACCACTACATAGTCTGTACCTGAGAACTCCTAGTCTCCAACTCCATATAGCACACCATTCACTGTACCTAATCCCCAAATTCCGCAGCATGAATTCATATCACACCTCGAGTACCCAATCATTCCACGAAAGATATTCTAAAATTCCCCTGTGCCATCAAACAAACTTAGATATCAGCAGTCGATCTAGCAAGAAAGTGCCGCAATACTACCGAAGTATCATCAGTCAAATCACATTACCCTTCTTCCGAGACAGGTACCCTCGTCAAATCACCTCCATTTAGCAGTACCATTTCCTTGATTACCTGAGGCTACCCGTTACCTAAGAATTTTATGAACTTCTTTTCAGAACTGAACTATAACTCATCTAGCCAAGACCTTTCGTCAATCCCACCTAGAAGAAGAATCATTACACATTTCGTGCTTCGCATACCCATAGAAAATATATTCATCTCCAAACCACAGTAAAAACCCAACAAGGATTCTCTCCCCCAATTCCATGTGCACAAGTTAAACTGCCAGGACTAAATCCTTCTACCCAAACCAAGCTAAGCAAGCTGTCACAGCTCAAGAGCTTGCTGCACAATACCTGTAAGGGCTCATTGTCTCGAACACATACGAAAAATTAATCATATCCTTACCATACCGATTTGGTCTACTAACAAGCTATTCCATTTATCAAATTTCCCCTCTGATTCATCATCAACTTGATATTTCCTCCTTGCTGTAGCACCACAGTACCTCAACCCAAGTTTACCACACGAGACTCGAACATAAGACCACACTATCTAAGACCCATAGGCCACTGAATACTCTCTCAACTGTTCGCAGAAATACCACATTCCAGAATACTTTACTCTGAAGAACTTCCTGCGACTCTGAATTTGCTTCCTTTACTTTCCATATACCGACACATAGGATCCCATAACCAACATAAAAATACCACTAGTCTGGACATTTTCCAATGAAAACACAGTCTCTACCCACATACACAACCTTAAGACACCTGATCGTTACATGTAGAATCTCGAACACGTTAAACCATTCTCGAGGGTCACTCATTCTATTCAACTTGCATTTAGCCTGCTCAATTAACAAAACCACCTGTGCCTCATTAGCACTCTAACACCGCAGGATACGACCTCATTTCAATACAAACAAACATCTTCCTTCTCTATACACTGGGCATTCTTTATCAACAACAGTTCAAGACATCCTATTATTTTCTCACATCTATGAAGCACCATATAACCTTTGTCAAAATTTTGCTTCACTCGCGCCATCCTCGGCTCAATTTCTGCAACCAGAACTGATCCGCCCGCATACCTCGAAACGGAACCAACATAGCACATAACCGTGCGATCAGCTAATCAACAGCAACCTCCCCAACTTGGCTAGAAGCCATATATCAGGACACACTCAATAACCCATAATACTTTTACCCTAATGATGCCACAATATCATAGTGATATTAAACTCAAATCATCCACTAGTTCGTGAAAACACAGATCATCTAATACTGTAATCCTCTGCAAACCTCGCATTCATCCCCGCATCAGTTGAGTCTACTCTCTTAAGCTACCTGAATTCTCAAATTTCAACACGTACCCTTCAATTACACATGAGCTCTTCTAACATACGCATAAGGATCATACCACTCAGAACACTCGCAGGAGTATAACCCACCTGCTCCGCCTCAATTTAGTATTCCAGCACACCTTCCACCATCATATACGTTACACAGTCATTTAGTCTTCCTGAGTCTGAACTCATACCGCCACATGTAATGCACTTCACTTTCCAACTAGGAGACACGGAAATATTCTTCACGCGCCCATAATTCGGGCTACACATCAAGTCACAATAGGAATCGAACACTTAACAGTTCATTTATTATCCAACAGACTTCTTCGTCACTATCAAGTCATATAGATACATCTCGCAGCACTAGCATACTCATCACATGGATATTCAACCGCCATTCCGGCTAATAGGGACAATACCGAACATATAAGTTCAAAACACTTGCTCACACAATCAGCACCTCGGTGCTCAAGCCATAGGCAAAGACCCGGCCTCAAGTCCTCCAGACTGGCCCAACATACTCACGAAAATCACACCTCGCCCCTTAATCGGGGAATCGCAAGCCATCGAGACACATATGATACTGAGCGCTCACGTGCGCATACAGACGTGTGGAAGGAATTTTAAGAGTTATATTCCAAGCTGAATCAAGTACGCATGATAAGAATTCCAAGAATGGGAAGTTCTCCTAAAGGTTCTGCAGCCTCTCGAGGATAAATACAGACGTCTCTGTACTGATCCGCGAGACTCTACTAAACCTGCTCATGACCCGTGAGACCTAGTAACCTAGGCTCTGATACCAACTTGTCACGACCCAATTTCAAAATCCGATCGTGATGGCGCCTCTCGTGAAGACAAGGCCAGCCAACTAACCCAATTCGTCTCTTTAACAATTATTAAACATAAATGAATGGATAAATACGACTAAATGGCATTTTTAACAGATAATTTACAACCCTACACAGCCCGACCGGGGTGTCACAAG
>NC_031990.1:49359492-49362978 GCF_001879085.1 Nicotiana attenuata | reverse complement strand
ATTTGATCGAGCTCTGGTTTCTGAGCTGCCTACATATCCCTGGTTTTACAGGAATCAGGCCGTATGTAGTTCAGGAACCATTGACGGAACATGCCGATGGAGATTCGAAAGGACGGACGCTATTCTTTTGGAGAGGGCAAGAGGTATTTTGGGAAGCTGATCAGCTGCGAGAACCGGAGCGGGACTGCTCCTGCTGAGACGGCCATTGTTAGCCGGTGTACCTGCAAGTAAGCAATATAGGCATATATTTTGCATAAACTAAAACATGATGCAAGTTCCCGTCGGACCATGAATGTTGTCCTCGGACGGTTAGGATGACGTCCTCGGAACATGATGTCCTGGGCCATGAAGCGCAAAATTAAAGGATTCGCAGGCTATGAAATGACGTTCTCGGGGCATGATGATGGTGCCTCCGAACCATGATGCCTTTGAATAATGATGTGCAAGATATAAAGTGGGGTCCTCGGGCCATGGCATGGTGTTCTCGGGCTATGAAGATGATGCCTCCGAACGATGACACCTTTGGACAATTTGGCGATATTTCAGCCCATGAAATGCAAGGTTTGGCGGTATTTCAGCCGATGCAAAAACGTAAATAGCGATGTTTCAGCCGACAGAAGATTTAAACAAAACAGGCGATGTTTCAGCCGATGTGAAAATAAAACTGGCGATGTTTCAGCCGACAGAAGATTGAAATAAAGTTTGGCGATATTTCAGCCGATATGGCGATATTTCAGCCGATGCAAAAAGTAAAATGGCGATACTTTAGCCGACAGAAATTTAAGTAAAGTTTGGCGATATTTCAGCCGATTGCAAGACGTGAGGTAGCGATATTTCAGCCATGCAAGAAAGATAAAGTGGCGGTATTTCAGCCATGCAGGTGGAGGTAGAGCTTAACCTCGGAAGGCAGAAAGGTAGCCTTATGCAATGCAGGGAATGCAGGATGGAGACAACGCTTAGTCTCGGAAGGCAGAAAGGTAGCCTTATGCAATGCAGGAAATGCAGGTGGAGACAACGCTTAGTCTCGGAAGGCAGAAGGGTAGCCTTATACAATGCAGGAAATGCAGATGGACACAACGCTTAGTCTCGAAAGGCAGAAAGGTAGCCTTATGCAATGCAGGAAATGCAGATGGAGACAACGCTTAGTCTCGGAAGGCAGAAAGGTAGCCTTAAGCAATGCAGGAATGCAGATGGAGACAACGCTTAGTCTCGGAAGGCAGAAAGGTAGCCTTATGCAATGAGATAAAAGCGGGTAGTAATAAAAGATTCTTAGCTCACAGATGGTAGCCGATTGTGATATTGCGGCTGCTGGGAAATATTGCGTGCGGACAGCAAAATGCGGTTAGGTGTGATGGCTCAATGCGATTGCGTAATATGTTTGTGACTCGGGTGCCTGCATCCAAAGAAAATTGTGAGTTTTGTCAAGGGGGAAAGGTTAGTTCGTTTTCCCTTGGCTTCCGGCATTACGCATCGTTGGGGTACCGTCGCTAAACAGTAGCAATTCGAACAATAATTATGCATGATTTAGTAAATATAACATAAGTAGAAAACGGTTTTGTTTAGATGAACCAACGACTGCGACGTGGTTCAAAACATTGCAACCTTTCTTGCTCTGGAATTTTGAGGGTCCTCCTCAAAATTCTGCCCAGTTTACTAGGTTGGCACTTCTGACAGCTGCGCTGAATGACTGAAGGATCAACTTCGGAATTTTGAGGGTCCTCCTCAAAATTCTGCCCCAGTTTACTGAGGTGGTATCCCTGGCGATGAGTGGCTGAAGACTAACTTCAGAATTTTGAGGGCCCTCCTCAAAATTCTGCCCCAGTTCCAATAGTAGGGGAAAATGAAATTTTTATTAAATTGTGACCGAACCCATAGGGCTTCCTGCGTATCCCCTCTTAAACAGGAATCAGGTCAGGCGTAGTTCAAATTACATCATAGAGAAATCATAGGTGATTACACATAATATCGTTTCACTGCATCTGAGTTGATTGGCTTTGGTCAGACTTCTCCATCCATTTCTGCAAGAATAAGGGCTCCTCCAGTTAGAACCCGGTGAACCATGTACGGACCCTGCCAGTTGGGAGAGAATTTCCCCTTGGCTTCATCTTGATGTGGGAATATCTTCTTCAACACCAGCTGCCCCGGTGTAAACTTCCTTGGCTTAACTCATTTGTTGAAGGCTCTGGACATTCTGTTCTGGTACAATTGACCGTGGCAAATTGCATTCATTCTTTTCCCATCTATAAGGGCTATCTGCTCGTAGCGACCTTTTACCCATTCTGCGTCGTCCAACTCTGCTTCTTGTATGATCCTCAGGGAAGGAATTTCTACCTCGGCGGGGATGACCGCCTCTGTACCATAAACCAGCATGTAGGGAGTTGCTCCGGTTAATGTACGGACTGTGGTAGGTATCCTAGTAAGGCAAATGATAACTTCTCATGCCACTGTTTGTGACTTTTGACCATCTTCCTTAGTATCTTTTTGATGTTTTTATTGGCTGCTTCTACGGCTCTATTCATCTGAGGTCTGTAAGCTGTAGAATTCTTGTGTTTAATCTTGAATGCCTCACACATAGCTTTCATTAAGTCACTGTTGAGATTGGAACCATTATCAGTGATGATTGATTCTGGAATCCCGAATCGGCAAACAATACGATCACGGACGAAATCTGCCACAACTTTCTTAGTCACTGCCTTGTATGATGCTGCTTCAACCCATTTAGTAAAGTAATCAATCGCCACTAGGATAAATCTATGCCCGTTTGATGCGGCAGGCTCGATAGGTCCGATAACATCCATTCCCCAGGCGGCATATGGCCACGGTGAGCTAATCGTAGTAAGCTCGTTTGGAGGCACCTTTATCATGTCTGCATGTATCTGACAGCGATGGCATTTGCAAACATATTGGATACAGTCTGTTTCCATAGTCATCCAAAAATACCCTGCTCGGAGTATCTTCTTTGCTAAGACAAAACCATTCATGTGTGGTCCGCATGTCCCTGCGTGCACTTCATCTAATAGTCTGGATGCTTCCTTTGCTTTGACACACCTTAGCAAACCTAAATTGGGAGTCCTCCTGTACAAGATTCCTCCACTGTGAAAGAAGTTGTTGGATAATCTCCTAAGTGTGCGCTTCTGAGTGGCGTTGGCGAGTTCTGGATACTCCCCTGTTGTTAAGTACCTTTTGATGTCGTGGAACCATGGCTTTCCGTACGCTTCTTCCTCAACGTTGGCACAATAAGCTCGCTGATCATAAATCCTTACTGGGATGGGATCAATGAAATTTGTGTCTGGATGTTGGATCATGGATGATAGGGTAACTAGTGTGTCAGCGAACTCATTCTGAACCCTAGGGACATGATGAAATTCGGTCTTTGTGAATCTTTTCCTTAACTCCTGTATGTGGTGCAAATGGGAAGTATCTTAGAGTTTTTGGTGGCCCATTCTTCTCGAACTTGATGTATGAGCAGGTCTGAGTCCCCGATCA
>NC_031990.1:49355369-49359392 GCF_001879085.1 Nicotiana attenuata | reverse complement strand
GGATAATACAGGCGCCGCTTCCGTCGTCAATCATGATTCTTTTAACATCTGTATTAGTGATACGTAAAGTGATAACTAAAGCATCGTAATGAGGGAAAGACAAACCGTCGGCATCAGACTTATCGAACGTGATACTATCTTTGAAGTCGTCATACCGTTCATGGGCGAGGGTCCGCTTTAGTTTGTGCGTGGTGGCGAACTTGACGTGATTGATCGCTAAGTCGTCGCCGCCTCTGACGATCATGTTTATCGTGCGTGCTGGGGAGGGCGGCTTTGGTGGCCCGTGGGGTTGTTCCCGTCCGCGTCCCAAGTTGATTTTCCCTTTGTCACTGAGTAATTCCCTCAGGTATCCCTGGTTCAGCATCCTGACCACCTCGTACCGTAGGCCTATGCAGTCTTCGGTTTTGTGCCCCCGTTCCTGATGGAACTCACATAGGACGTTTGATTTCCTCGTGGCAGGGTCTGATTTCATCTTCTGCGGCCACTGCACTTTGGTGCCTAGCTTCTCCAGTGTGTACACTATTTCTGAAGGAGACACACAAAAGTTATGTGCGGGTAATAAAGGAGGCGTACCTCTTTTGTTTCGGAGTGGGGCGACGTGTCGCTGTAGCGCGTCCGTATGCCTTGGTGGTGGATGGGAGGATCTGGTGTATGGCTGGTGTCGGTCTTTGTTGGAGCGTGGGAGTTGTTCTCGCCGTCCTTCATTGCGTCGATCCCTCCTTATTTCTGAGTGTATCGTTGTTAGCCGTTGGGTCGGCCCATTGAGATCATCCTCGTCCGCTCGTACCTCAGCGCAATAGGCGTTGTGGATTTCCTCCCATGTGGTAGGGGGGTATTTCATGAGGCGGCTTAGTAGCTTCTTAGTTGCCCTCGAACCATCCCTGTTTAGCCCGTTCTGGAAAGCGGTGACTGCCATACCTTCTGATACGTTTGGTAGACTCATCCTTACCCTATTAAACCTGGATAGGAAGTCCCTGAGTCCCTCCCCTGCGGTTTGCCTGACGGCGAAGATGTCGTTGACCCTTGCTTCCGCTTTCTTCGCACCTGCATGTGCGGTGATGAACTTATCCGCCATTTCCTCGAACGTTGATATCGCCTTAGCTGGTAGTTGAGAGTACCACGTTAGGGCCCCTCCTGTCAACGTCTCACCAAACTTCTTCAGCAGCACCGATGGTACCTGTTCTTTTGATAGGTCGTTGCCCTTTACAGCAGTGACATAGTGGATCAGATGATCCTCGGGATCTGTGGTTCCGTCATATACCCTCAAGTAGGGTGGCATCTTGAAGGTTTTTGGGATAGGGTAAGGGGCAGCTTCTTCAGTGTATGGTTGTTCAACGAACCTCCCCACGTCGCGTTTCGGTAGCAACTTGGGAGCACCGGGGATCTTGTCTACCCTCTCCTGATGTTCTTTCATTTGGTCGCGGAGTGCCTTGTTTTCATTCTCCATTTCTTCCATCTTCTTTAGGATGGCTGTTAGCGTGCCGTCGTTGGTCTGTGCCTCGATGGGTTTGTTATTTGCTCGTGCAGCTTCAGGTTCACCCACGGCCGCAGTGGTACCTACCGTTGGTATACACTTGACGTTACTTTGCGGTACTTCTCAACCAAGCCACTTAGAGTGCTTGTTAGCCATTCTTCCAGTAGCTTCTTGACCACCGGGGGTGCTTCCTTAGCCGCAGATGTGGAAGCTCCTTTTTCATGCAAGATCGTCAGATCTTTGGATGGGGAAGATGAGATCTCTGCACCTGGCGTGATGCTAGGGGTTGCATTCAAAATGCCCTCGTCACCGGCCTCGTTGAGAGGATCAAGGAGATTGGCTGTAACACCCACTATTGCTTTCATTCTGGTGTCGTTTTCAGCCATCTTTTGTTTTCGTGTGGTGTAGAGAATGGTAGTTGGTTGCTCTCTAGGTGGATACTATGATTTTGATTCTCGAAATCCCCACAGACGGCGCCAAATTGTTTGGCTCAAAAGTTATCGATATACTTTGCAAGCTTAAAAACAATCAAAAGTAGGAAAGGGTAAATCGTAATCAAATATAATAGACCTAGAGATGAAAAATGAAGTTGTTGTTGTAGATCTAATAATGTAAAACGATAATATGAACTCCAGAGAAAGTACTCGTTAGAGATAGAGATAGAGAGAGAGTAAGAGAAAATCAGAGAGTTGTATTATCTCAGGCCCCCCCTTTTACAATGTGAAGGTCTCCCTTATATAGTAGGAGACCTCCCTCGAAATAATAAAAAAGATACAAAAATAGGCAACTTTTTCCTAATGAAGACACTGAGCCTTAAACGATGTCGCTTTTGTTCCCACGCCCAAGTCGTACCCTTGCGTTAGTTGACGTATACTCATTGGACGTACCCATTGGCGTAGAGACGTTGACGGTCAAATTTGACCCTATACAATTATAAAAAAAAAAACTTATGGACAATTATATAATTAAGACATAACAAAGGTTAATAAATAAATACTTTTAAATGAAAAATTTATTTAAATTTTTACTATCATAGCAGTCTTAGTGGATAACGTGCAATAATTTTTATTTTAATTATTTCATAAAATACTCTCAACTTAATGATTTATGATTAAGAAAAAAGT
This sequence comes from Nicotiana attenuata, assembly GCF_001879085.1. NCBI lineage: Eukaryota > Viridiplantae > Streptophyta > Magnoliopsida > Solanales > Solanaceae > Nicotiana > Nicotiana attenuata. The sequence goes on along the minus strand of NC_031990.1, from coordinate 49,356,794 downwards.
AATTTTGAATAGTCAACGATTTATTAAGAAAATCAGATTTACAAGGTTAGTTACACACAATTGTATAAAGTTCTATTAGGCGAGCCCAGTACGCTGGGCGTTGGGAGTGTCTGAGGCGTAAGTCCCGACGGCCGAGGCGTAAGTCTCACGGAACTAAGCCCCACACATAAGCCCGGGGGCATTTTACGACTGCTCCGCCCCAGGAGGGAGCCCCGGGCGAGTCCCAATTCTGCCTTTTAAAATAGAGGTTTATATATAGGGGTGGATCCATCTTTGTGACTGTTTACGCGAACCCATTAATTTTTGTCCAAACAATATAAATGTGTTCGAAATATTCACTAATTATTTATAAATATTTAAATGTGAACTTAGTTACTATTAAAAATTTATTCGAGGTCGTTGCAGGAACCCATGTTCCGGTATTCGAATTATCCGCAGAGCTACACGACGGTGGAAATAGAGTGGTTGGAGCTCCTCTCCTTAGCATTAAATCCTGAATTCGCCTCTATTTATATGCACACTGAAGAAACAATAATACACATGTAGGAACTTTGTTGATAATCAAGAGTTAATCACGTCTCTCTTGTGGCATCCAGCAATTTAATATTTTTGACATACAAACTTATTATGCTTTAAAAAGGTAAGATGAGCACGGGCTCAACATGGTGTATGTAGGTTCTTTTAAGTCCTTATTTTTTTGTCCCCCTTATTTATTTATTTATTTTGTTTATCCTAAATAGAAGTACTATCTTTTATAGTGAAAAATAATTAACTTTACAATTATTATTTTATTCTTAATCTATATCTATCTATCTATACTATATTAAATGCACGAAGGCCCTTAGCGAAATGTCGTTCGCCTTTTTTACCCTTTAAAAATAAGTTTTGCATAGGATAAATATGTAATTTAAGTTAATTTTCTAATATTTAGGATTATAAAATCAAGTAAAATTTTAATTATTACCTAATATTTAGGAGTTCAAAATCAACTAAATAAGGACAAAAAATATTTAAAAAATAGAAGAGAAAATAAAGAAGTAAAAGGTAAGATTCTTATCAAACAGGGAAACTCCATGACAAATATTGTATGATTTTATGTAAATATCTATAATATGCACGCAAAAACTACACATAAATCTTAGATAAGATAAATGTCCTTTTCTTATTAAACTATGGGCGTGTTTGGTATGAAGGAAAATATTTTCCGGAAAATATTTTTTAATTTTTTCATATTTGGTTGGCTTAAATGTTTTGGAAAATATTTTCCTTATGAACTCGAAAATGTTTTCCTTATCAAGAGAAGGGAAAACATTTTCCAAAACTCCTTCTCAACCTTCCCCACCCTTACCAACCCACCCCACCCCCTCTCCAAAAAAGGACCTTTTTTTTTTCAAAATTCAGTTTTCTGTCACCACCCACCCTACT